>NC_055974.1:30891157-30941157 GCF_018492685.1 Alosa sapidissima
CAGTGTGGGTGGAGGTCTGGTGGTGCCAGTGTGGCCTCACTTTAAGATTAAAGTCTTACGGTCAGTCGAGGGATCCGTGGAGGTGTGTGTGGCATGGCCACGTGTGTGTGTGTGTGTGTGTGTGTGTGTGTGTGTGTGTGTGTGTGTGTGTGTGTGTGTGTGTGTGTGTGTGTGCGCGCGTGTGCGTGTGCGTGTGCGTGTGCGTGTGCGTGTGCGTGTGTGTGTGTGTGTGTGGTGTGTGCGTGTGTGCATGCACTTATGTTAGAACTCCATTTCCTGGTCCTACTGACATCACTGGATTAGAATGCAGGTCAAGTTCTTCCTGGTGTCAAAGGTCATCTGAACAGGAAGGTGTTGGGAGTGGACATGGAAAAACCCAAGATGCCACTTCCTGTTTTGGACCACAACTGAACTACAGCCGAGACCTAGAGCCGTCCCGGAACTCCATGTTAAAGTTGACTGTTACTTAGCAAAACATGTTAAAGTTCTGGAACTCCATGTTAAAGTTCTGGAACTCCATGTTAAAGTTCTGGAACTCCACGTTAAAGTTGGCTGTTACTTAGCAGACACTTTTATCCAAAGCAACACGGACTTGGGGGGGGGGGGGGGGGGGGGGGGGTCGCTGATGAGGTCATAACACGGGGGATTATGGGTGCGCTGTGGTCTGATTGGTGCAGTGGCATTGTGTGAAGACCAGCGTGCAGCGGTGAGAGCGGATAATGGACCAATGAGGAGGAGGAGATGGTGATGAGGTCACAGGGAGGATGATGATGCTTATGATGAAGAGGAGGAGGAGGATGCTTATGATGAAGAGGAGGAAGATGATGCTTATGATGAAGAGGAGGAGGATGATGCTTATGATGAGACCACTGCCCACCTCCTACACACACACACACACACACACACAGACCACTGCCCACCTCCTACACTCACACACACACACACACACACACACAGACCACCTCCTACACACACACACACACACACACACACCACCTCCTATACACACACACACACACACAGACCACTGCCCACCTCCTACACACACACACACACACACACACACACACACACTTGAAGTGAACTTGTGATTCAGTCTGTGTGCATCTGTGTGTGTGTGGGAGGATGCTTCAGTGTCAGACAGTCAGAGTGAGTGAAGGGTTCTAGAATTCTTGATTCGATTCCAAAAATCAGAACGGCAGAAAGAGAACAGTAGAGTAAGAGAGATGCCCTCCCTCCAGCCAATCCCACGCCAGCCAATCCCTGCCCTCCAGCCAATCCCACGCCAGCAAATCCCATGCCAGCCAATCCCTGACTCTTAAAGCTGAGAGCAATTCCTCAGTTGGTGAGTATACAGTCTGACATCTTTACACAAAGGCTTGCGTCTCTCTCGCTCACACACACAAGGGTGCGCACACACACACACACACACAGCTCTCTCGGACTCAGTAACCCGTGCGCGTGGACCCATGAGCTTCCACACATTCCAGAAGCTTCCCCCGTGTCCTCGTGGAGCTCCTGAAGGCTGCAGAATCTGACCGGCCGCACATTCCACACAGTCATCTGCCAGCAGCATGAGTAACGGCCCTCTCTCCACACACATACACACACACACACACACACACACACACACACACACACACGAAGCGGACGTTCCCCATCCTGTCCAGTCCTCTTCTCTCTCTCTCTCTCTCTCTCTCTCTCTCTCTCTCTCTCTCTCTTTCTCTTTCTCTCTCTCTACAGGTGCACAAAAAGGCGGCACATTACTCAGTGTAAAAACGACTTCTCTCTCACTCTACTGATCTCCCATTCATCACTCCCCATCAATCCAACCTCTGCTCCCTCATCCTAGTCACCTTACACAGCCGAGAATAAAGCACGCACACACACGCACACACACACACACACACACACACACACACACACACACACACACACACACACACACACACACACACACACACACAGACACACACACACACACAGAGAGTAGAATGGCATCATGGGACGAGAAGGAGGCGGGACTGAAAGCGTCAATCAATGTCAGAAGTTCCTATGACTGTCAAGCTGGATTTAATGAAGGGTGTGTGTGTCTGTGCCTGTCTCTGTGTCTGTGTCTGTGTGTGTCTGTGTCTGTGTGTGTGTGCCTGTGCGTTTCATCTAGGGATGTTAACCGGTAGCCGTTTAACCGGTGGTTGACCGAATCAACGTTGACCGGTTAAAATTTTCTCAAAAAAAAAAAAAAACAACAACACTATTTTTAAAGCTCCCGAATGCCAGCCAGCGTCTGTTATTACACTGCGCACACACGTGTTATTGGTGTTGTATTGTATGGGGCGATATGATCACTCAATATCTAAAAATGATAAATGTGAGCATGAGCCGTCCCACGGCGGAATTTATTAAGCGCAACCACGACAGGAACTTATTGCAAAGGATTTTGTGCAGCACGCTACAGAGGCTGTTGGCAATCGGTACGTTTTTTTTTACGAAGACGTTGGTTAATATACTTTCCTGTAACACCACCAAATGTAGCGTTCTCTGTTTGTGACTTTGTAACGTGAGCTTTTTATAGCCCGAGCTCGGTGCCGCGTTGCATGGAAGGTCGACGTTGTGCGTAATGTGTGCCTGTGCGTGGGTGTGCAGGGAAAGCAATTATTTTTCTCCCCAAAACAAAACCCTTATTCCTCCACAAGTAGTGGACAATGATTGGGGAAAATGTATAATACAAAGGGCACGAACTAACATTGTGTGACGGGGGATAACTTGTTTCACGGGCAGAGAAAGACTCGCAACAGGACACGGGTATCATAAATCATCTTTTACAACAGGTTTAGCATATGTTGCTCATTTCTCAAACATGTGCTGTAACAGGGTTTGTTAGCATGTGTGTGTGCATGTGTGTGTGCAGGGGGGGGGGGTTGTGTGTGTGTGTGTGTGGTGTGTGTGTGAGAGACACTTACGGCTGTCGTAGCAGATGTTGCCCAGGGCTCGTCCGGTCTGCAGTAGCACCTCCTGCTCCTGGGAGCTGAGCAGCTGGACCAGCGGAGGGATGAGACCCGCGTCCACACACACACCTCGCATGAACTCTACACAGAGAATGGGGAGAGAGTCAGTGTACACACACACACCTCGCATGAACTCTACACAGAGAACGGGGAGAGAGTCAGTGTACACACACACACACACACACACACACACACACCTCGCATGAACTCTACACAGAGAACAGGGAGAGAGTCAGTGTACACACACACACACCTCGCATGAACTCTACACAGAGAACAGGGAGAGAGTCAGTGTACACACACACCTCGCATGAACTCTACACAGAGAACGGGGAGAGAGTCAGTGTACACACACACACACACCTCGCATGAACTCTACACAGAGAACGGGGAGAGAGTCAGTGCACACACACACACACTGTTACGTGCCCTTGTGTAGCCTACTTTGCTGTCCTAGTCTCACCTCTACCTGCATTCTCTCTACCTGTCATTATCCTTATTGTGTGCAGGTGTGCTGGCGTCTGCGAGATGGCCTGCCTATAAAAGTTGCCTTTTCCAACATGGCCGCAGCTCGATCTCGGATCACACGCTGTTTACAGACCGCTCATATTAAACACACACACACACACACACACACACGCAGCTCGATCTCGGATCACACGCCGTTTACAGACCGCTCATATTAAACACACACACACACGCAGCTCGATCTCGGATCACACGCCGTTTACAGGCCGCTCATATTAAAAACACACACACGCAGCTCGATCTCGGATCACACGCCGTTTACAGGCCGCTCATATTAAACACACACACACACACACACGCAGCTCGATCTCGGATCACACGCCGTTTACAGGCCACTCATATTAAACACACACACACACACGCAGCTCGATCTCGGATCACACGCCGTTTGCAGGCCGCTGACTCTATTGTCTCCGTTTCGCTACTCTGCTCAAAATTGTCTCTTTTTCTCGTTTTTCGAACGGCTATTGTAACTGGTGACGGGCCGGTGATTTGTTTTGTTTGTTTTCCCACTTTATATAGTTGGACGTTAGTATAGAAGGTAAGCCGTGCGGAAGACTCACGCATTTTTATTTCGAGGAGGTAAGGTATAATTTTCTTAAAACTATTAGAAGGTTAGGAAGCTTGCTAGAATCTGTTTTATTTATTTATTTATTATTGTGCTTTCGAAGCAGTGGCATCATTGCCGAGTAATCAGTTTGTCCAAAATAAATTAATATTTATATTTTTCTTATCCCTGACTCCTGGGCCGTTCTTATGTTGTGTTTCCATTTTCATATTTTCTTGGATTCATAACACACACACACACACACACACACACACACACCTCGCATGAACTCTACACAGAGAACAGGGAGAGAGTCAGTACACACACACACACACACACACACACACACACACACACACACACACACACACACACACACACACACACACACACCTCGCATGAACTCTACACATGGAGTTACTTTGAGCCTCGTAAATGGTGTAAAACAGTGATTTATTTGCATGGCTAGGCCGATGCCCGAGGCACCGCAACGAAACACTGTTGGTAGCATTGGCTAACTAGCGCCAGATTTCTAAATGCAGGGGACAAGCCGAGGTGAGCTATGAGACATACGTTCACACTCGGTATCATGTTTCAACACACTTTAGGTCAATATCACACCGGAATTCTCCTTTAACTTTCTGAGTAAGAAAGTGTAGCAATGCTTACAATTCAAATCAAGTATAAAGTTACTGGATACTTTGTTCCTTTTTTGCTTCAATAAAAACACTGGCCTATACACAATTATTTGTTATTTAATCCTAACCCAAGATAAAAAGTGATTGCGTTGTTATGTGTAGGAAGAGCCTACCACACTACTTCTCCAGCTCTATACTCTTTATTTCACTATCATTCTATCTCAATCAAGACAAAATAACAAATGAAAATCAGAAAAGGTTTACTGGACTTTCTTCCAAATAGGCCCACGACCATACGCAGTACACACACAAACACACACACCCTTGCTGTCTCATATACTTTACCAGTCAAGGTATCACATTCAAAAATAGGTGGTCACATTTTACAAAAATACTAATTATTGATTGGGTGCTGCTGGAGAACGTGGGCCCCATGTGATAAAATACTTTTGGGCCTGCATGCTCCCCGTGACGAACATTTTGAAAAATAACCCCTCAAATGATGACTTCTGGGGAATTTTGTGGAAAATAATTGATAAATCGACTTAAAATATATTATATTATAACATATTGATAGTATATTACAATACAGCCTCATTGAGCTCAATATGCAAATCAAACCAGCTAATAGGCTAACTGAAATAACACCCATGCCAATCTCTAGGTATGGTGAAGGGTATGTGATGATGTGGGGCTATTTTAATTCCAAAGGCCAAGGTAACTTTATCAGGATGCACAGTATTCTGGATCCATGAAATAACTGGCCTTTAAAAATAAAAATCTGCCTGTCTCTATGGGAATTTAACATAGGGGTGCCAATACTTATGACCCCTGTATTTTAAGGAAGAACATTTATTTATTTATTTATGATACATTATTCATTCACTAAGAAAATTGGTGTCCTTAAAGGTTAGATATTTCCTCATTTTTCACTTAAGGCATTAAGATCAATTTCCAAAAGATGATTTTATATTCCTCTTTTCAGTCAACTTTAGCATGGGTGCCAATACTTTTGCCCATCACTGTAAGTAATATAATATAAATAAATAAATTTTAGGAGATAGGCCTAGTGTTGTCACGATACCAAAATTATGACTTTGATACGATACCTCCCATTAGGGTTGGGTATCGTTTGGGTTTTATCCGATACCGGTGCTAAATCGATACTTTTAAAACGGTGCCGGTGCCGAAACGGTGCCTGAACCGGTACTTTGTTTTTAAAATGTTTTAATTTAAAATGGTCTAAAGCATGAATTGCTTTTTTTTATTATTGATAAGACAAATTTGAACATGAAATTGAACTGGCATATTCAATTTACAATATCTCATTGCTCCTACGAATAATACATTTAAATGTTAAAACAGCTTGCCATGCATGCACACACAATGGTAGGCTAAAGCTCTGCTTTCAAGTTTACCCAGTGTGGGCGTTTTGCCATAAGGTATGTTAAAACCGCTTGCCATAAAACTGCCAGGTCATGGACAACGGCATTTGCAAGCAAGCTAATCTACAGGGACTCTACTTTCCAGTTAATTCAGTGTGTTCCCAAATGCTTCAAGAAGTTTCATGTCTTCCCCCATAACACGCAATAGTTTTGAACATGTTAGGCTACATGTCGGTGTTGAAGTGTTTAGATTCCCAACGCTAGCCTGGTAGCCATTTTAACAGCAACTATGGGATATGCGCTAACACCAGTCAGCTGAGTTTAATTAGCGATAACGTACGGAGATGGTTTCGTAGCCTCTTTGACAGCTCAGTGACAGTGACATCAGGTATGTAACCTACATATTTATGTTTTTGCCAGCTAACTTTTAACATAATCTTCATATTCATTGCTATATGGTCCTCATGCACATGAAAGATTAATATCATGCCATTATGTTGTTTAGAACACACTTTGAAATAAAGTTTTCACCTTATAACTTTGCTGATAACATTTTAAATAAATGCCAGTTAGCGCATTAGCAAGGATATTGTGTAACATAGGCCTACTGTTGATGTTGTTTCATAGCCTTTTGCTTGTGTGTAGTTAGGCCCACTGCTAGATTTTGACAGGAGCTCGTGATATCGCTTTAAAGTAAGCTACTTGGGCTCACACAAGCTGTCAAACACTGTCCATCCACTCTCCTAGTGCACCCCTCTGGTTTATACATCCAGTGTTTGTGTTGGGTAACTGTATCTGGGTGTGTTGCTATCAGAGCAAGACGTTAGAGATGGCGCATGACATGCAGCGATGCCTATTAAAAAAAAAAAAAAAAAAAACGCTATTTAAGCACCGAAATGAGGCACCGAAATCCACGTTGTTATTCGATGCAGTTACTACCGTTTGCGTCGGCACCGGTGCCATATTAGAACCGTGTTTCGGTGCCCAACCCTACCTCCCATAAATATCACAATGCTCGATACTGAAACGATACTACGGCGAAATCCTAAGATATCTGGAAAAGAAAGAACTCATACCTCCTCCAAGTGTAGAGAGTCATTTGTGTTGAATTCGGTGCACTTTTGCCAATTCTGGGTTCTAAACTTCCTACATAATTATTATTTTTATAGTCAGCAAACTAGTAGGCCTACTTTGTGTGATTAAGTCCTTTATTTTTTGTTATAGTTCATTTACATTGTGTTGTGTTTTGCCAATAAAGTAGCTTTAAATAGCCAAACTAGGCTAGATCAAGGTCAGTGTTGAAATTACTGCATGCAAATCACTGAATGCATTGCAGAGGGGCCTAATCTTTAGGCCATCTGATGTACAGTATAGAGTGGTGAAGTCCCGCCCCTTCCGTTTGCCTCCATGGGACCTATCTTTCAAAAAAATTTGAACGGCAGTCTGTGGCGAAAAATAAATTATTTTCTGGTCCCGGTTGACTTGTGCCTTGAATTACCCATATGATGTTTGTCAATTTTAAAGACAATTTTTCATGTAAAGACATTTGCAGTTTGTTTCGTAACTATTGAATTACAACATTGTGAAAGATCGTAATTCCAACGACTACAAACCAATCAGTCGCGCTAGTGACGTTAGCTCATTCACAGCCACACTAGATTGTACAAGCATACCAGCAACAGGTCTTAATTGGGCTTTCCTTGCCGAAGAAAATACCATGAGTCAGAGGATTAAACACATCAGGTAAGTTGTATTCGTCCATAGACTGTACATTAGATACTGTTAAGTGACATAGCAGGCAGCAAGATGCAACCGTTAACTAGCATAACAGCTCTTATCGTTTCATTACGTTGGTGACGTACATCGTTCGAGACGAGAGATGTAGTCCATTGAGTGGATTCGCACAAAACCAACATAACTTTTGAAGTCTATCGAACAACAGTACTTTCTTGACGTGAAAAAATATCTTTTAAATTCACACACATCATATGTGAAATTTGTGGCACAATTCAAACTGGACCAAAAAATAATTGTTATCTCTCCATTAACTCCCGTTCATAATTTTTTGAAAGACAGGTCCCATGGACCGGAAGTAGAAGGGGCGGGACTTCACCACTCTATTCCCTAGGCCTTCCCGTGTTCATGGGATTTCTTTGACAGTTGCAAAGGGAAAAATGTGAGGATAGTCTTCTTTGCGCCCAGTGTACAAGTGCAACGTTCCAACCACTCAGGTCTTCGTCAGATAGGCCTACACCATTACCTGTTGCAATATGTCTGTGTGCATTCCTACATTAGCCTACGTCTATTTCTTTGATAACATAATTTGCAACCACGTAACAATAAGCCGCTATTATTATTAGGACTCAAGGAAGGTTCGCTTTATCCCAGAGAACCATACTCGTTTCACTTAGGCTAGACTAAAACAGAAGAGAAGAACTTGGCACTAACCATGTAGTCGTGTTTTCTACAGCATATTCGTTAACCTGTCGTTCTTTGAACAAAAATGTTGGGATATGTCTGCGAGGTGTTTAGCCAAGTTCCATGCTTAGCCTACTGCTTTTAAATGACTTTGAAACATATTTCACAAACGGGCCTCTGTGTACCTGATGGCTTGCCTTCACTATTCGCGATGTATCCAACATAGTTCCAGATTTCACTTCACCTTTTGTTTTATCCACAAGGCCGAGGACGGTCGGCAAAGAACTACTGTATGTTGACGTTGGCTGCACTCACTCACTCACTCACAGCTGCCTGCTTGACACGCCCACTTGCCTAGATGCGTGCAAGGAGCAGTGAGAGTAGCAGTTCACGCAGACACAGAACGTTAATTTTAATAAAGTATCGATTCTAAAAACGTCGGAAATCGCATCGTTTTTTGTGTGAAGGCATCGTGATAACTTTTTAGTATCGATACACCGTGCAACACTAGATAGGCCTGCACTTAACACAAATGGAAAACCTCATAGATAGTGGTTCGAAAATGTAATACCTCATCAGATGACGTTTATTACATTTTATACTTTTAAATGGCTAATTTCATTTACTACCTTTTAATAACTTTTACAACCCCGCGGACACCCTGAGAAAGGAACTGAGCACACACACACACACACACACACACACACACACACACACACACATATATACACACACACACACACATACGCACATACATATATACACACACACACACACATACAGACACACACACACACACACACACATACATACACGCACATACATATATACACAGACAGACAGACAGACACAGACACAGACACAGACACACGCACGCACACATACAGACAGACACACACATCAACCCTCTGCACCCAAACATGCCATCTCTGAGGAAGGAAAGTAAAAAAAAGATCAAACTGAAACAACTGACACAATGAGCAGATGAAAATGGAGGTAGTGAAGAGAGAGAGAGAGAGATAGAGTGGGAGAGGGAGAGAGGGGGGGATGGAGGGAGGGAGAGAGAGGGGGGGAGTTGGGGAAAAAGAGAAATATAGAGTGAGACCGAGGAATGAAGAGAAGAAGAGAGAGAGAGAGAGACGGATAACACAGGCGTGTGTGCACCACCCCACCATTACTGTAGGCCTGACGCACAGGTGTGTGTGCACCACCCCACCATTACTGTAGGCCCGACGCACAGGTGTGTGTGCACCACCCCACCATTACTGTAGGCCCGACGCACAGGTGTGTGTGCACCACCCCACCATTACTGTAGGCCCGACGCACAGGTGTGTGTGCGCGCACCACCCCACCATTACTGTAGGCCCGACGCACAGGTGTGTGTGCGCGCACCACCCCACCATTACTGTAGGCCTGACGCACAGGTGTGTGTGCACCACCCCACTATTACTGATGCGAAGAGAACTGAAGAAAGAAACAGCAGTCATCTAGGGGCACCATGTCACAGAGACAGAAAGAGGAAGATGAAGGGACACACACACACACATAGACACACACACCACACTGTCCACATGAAGGGAGGGTTCCTGACAGCGAGAAGATGAGAAAGAAGATAAAAGCATAGAGCTTAGTGTGACCAGTAGGAGCACAATAGAGAGATATGTAACGACCGACAAGAGCAGTCGACACACACACACACGCGCACACACACACACACACACACACACGCACACGCACACGCACGCACACATGCACACACACACGCACATACGCAGACACACACACACACGCACACACACACGCACACACGCGCACATGCACACACACACATGCCCATTAGGGATCGACCAATATGTTTTTTTCAGGGCCGATACCGATATCAATTATTACCAAAACAGGAGGCCGATAACCGATATGTAAAACCGATATGTCAGTTGTCAAAAAGGGGGGTAGATAGTAAAGGCTATATGCTGCAAAAATTTAATTCAAAATCATTTAATTATGCAAACTTTTCTTTTTTCTTTTGATACACAATTGTCTATCAACTTGCATCACTTTGCAAGTGTAAATCCTGTGTATCATTTTAATCCAAGAGCTGAGTGATAGCAATTATTTTCATAGAGTAGGCCTGCACAATGGGCTATGTGCTTGTTAAGGGACCTGTCACAAAGAGGATGCTTTGCCATCGTGTGTGTAGTGCACGAGAGAGGGAGAGGGAGAGGAAGAGGTGCATGCGTGATGGCAAGTGTTACGGTTGAATAGTTTAACAAAACAGTTTTAAAACTGGCTATTTAAGCATGCAATTTGTGTCCATGTGTAGGCTATAAGCTACACCTTTGAGAGCCTAAAAGGCACGTTAATAGCCAGCTCAGGACGCGATTTTGTTCAGGTCGGATTAAATTACGGTTTGCCCTGGGTGCATGTAGTCTTTTCTGACAGTCCGTTTCAAAAAGGAGCAATTAGACTTTTTGACGTTCGCTATCGCATAATTTAGTACTTGTCTGTACCATGTCCGCCGAGGTGGGATAACTAGTAAACAGCATCAGTAACGTGCATCAATCAGGAATTCGCTAAATGAAGGAAGTGGGTGCTTTACTTATTGATCCGGATCAAAGAGACAATAGCTTACAAAGTGGTGTTTTTGTAACTTCAGTGTAGATGATTGTGATTCACTGCAACTTCAGCAATGTAAGGTACCTTCCTTACCTTCGAAAAATAGCTCCGTAGGCTACAGCTGAAGCCCAGTCTGCCTCAGTGAGAATCCTAAACTTTGTCTGTGTTCAGTCTTCGATCCTGATTGGCTGCATTCGTGCTAACTAACAAATCAGACGGTGTAGTGGGCGGGACAATGCTCTTGACCACAGAGTAGCAAATTCAGGGAGTGAGAGACGCTTTACAGACAAAGTAGCGCGTTTCATTCTTTATCCATTTCAATATCGGCTTATCGGTGGAAAAAATGACCGATACAAATTATTATAAAAATGCTAAATATCGGCCCTAATAATCGGCCAGGCCGATAATTGGTCAACCCCTAATGCCCATACACACACACACACACACACACACACACACACACACACACACACACACACACGCACACATACACATGCCCACACACACACACACATACATACACATGCCCATACACACACACACATACAGTTACACACACACACACACACACAGATTCATGCACACACGTGTGGCAAAATGGGCGACCGCTGGGCTACTTCTCACATGTATCGATTTGGGTCAGGGGGAAACTGTGTTGCAGGTCGCAACACACACACACACACACAAAACAGTTTTTTTCTCTCTCTGTCAAATTCAAATTCAAGTTCCAAAACAATTGCATTACCAAAGCAATCATACATAAGAATGCACAGAACAAGATATTTAGTTGTGTATTAGGGGTGTGAATCTCTCATGTAAAAGACGATACGATTCGCATCTAGATACATGGGCACGATTCGATACAAGAAAAGATACATGTTCATAAAAAAACGAGGTGTGTGTGCACATGTGTGTGTGTGTGTCAGTGTGTGTTTTGTGCGTGTGTCTCTCTCTCTGTGTGTGTGTGTGTCTATATGTGTGTGTGTCTGTGTCTATATGTGTGTGTGTCTGTGTCTATATGTGTGTGTGTCTGTATGTGTGTGTGTCTGTATGTGTGTGTGTCTGTATGTGTGTGTGTGTGTCAGTGAGCGTGTGTGTGTGTGTGTCTCACCGTTCTTGGCCACCTCTGCGATGATGTTGGCCACTTTGGGGGTGCAGGGTGACGGGGCGCTGAGCAGCGCGGGCAGCTGAGAGAGCACCCCCATCTCCTGGAGCCGCCCGCTCACCTCCATATCTGACCACCAGGGGGAGCCACACATTAGTTAATTACTCATAATCACATCATAATCACATCATCACCTCCATTTCTGATTAATAATACATCACATCATTATCCATCATCCAGAGGTGTTGCTGTAAGGGGTGTTGGTGTGTGAGAGGTGTTGGGTGTTGGTGTGTCAGGGGTGTTGCTGTAAGGGGTGTTGGTGTGTGAGGGGTGTTGGGTGTTGGTGTGCGAGGGGTGTTGGGTGTGTGAGAGGTGTTGGGTGTTGGTGTGTGAGAGGTGTTGGGTGTTGGTGTGTGAGAGGTGTTGGTGTGTGAGGGGTGTTGGTGTGTGAGGGGTGTTGGTGTGTGAGAGGTGTTGGGTGTTGGTGTGTGAGAGGTGTTGGTGTGTGAGGGGTGTTGGTGTGTGAGGGGTGTTGGTGTGTGAGGGGTGTTGGTGTGTGAGGGGTGTTGGTGTGTGAGGGGTGTTGGGTGTTGGTGTGTGAGGGGTGTTGGTGTGTGTTGGGTGTTGGTGTGTTGGTGGGTGTTGGTGTGTTGGTGGGTGTTGGTGTGTTGGTGGGTGTTGGTGTGTGAGGGGTGTTGGTGTGTGAGGGGTGTTGGTGTGTGAGGGGTGTTGGGTGTTGGTGTGTGAAGGGGTGTTGGTGTGTGAGGGGTGTTGATGTGTGAGGGGTGTTGGGTGTTGGTGTGTGAGGGATGTTGCTGTAAGGGGTGTTGGTGTGTGAGAGGTGTTGGGTGTTTGTGTGTAAGGGGTGTTGGTGTGTGAGGGTGTGTGAGGGGTGTTGGTGTGTGTTGGGTGTTGGTGTGTGAGACGTGTTGGGTGTTGGTGTGTGAGGGGTCTTGGTGTGTGAGGGGTCTTGGTGTGTGAGGGGTCTTGGTGTGTTGGTGTGTGAGGGGTGTTGGTGTGTTGGGTGTTGGTGTGTGAGGGGTGTTGGTGTTGGGTGTTGGTGTGTGAGGGGTGTTGGTGTGTTGGTGTGTGTTGGTGTGTGTTGGGTGGTGGTGTGTTGGGTGGTGGTGTGTAAGGGGTGTTGGTGTGTGTTGGGTGTTGGTGTGTGAGGGGTGTTGGGTGTTGGTGTGTGAGACGTGTTGGGTGTTGGTGTGTGAGGGGTCTTGGTGTGTGAGGGGTCTTGGTGTGTGAGGGGTCTTGGTGTGTGAGGGGTCTTGGTGTGTGAGGGGTCTTGGTGTGTGAGGGGTCTTGGTGTGTTGGTGTGTGAGGGGTGTTGGTGTGTTGGGTGTTGGTGTGTGAGGGGTGTTGGTGTTGGGTGTTGGTGTGTGAGGGGTGTTGGTGTGTGTTGGTGTGTGTTGGGTGGTGGTGTGTTGGGTGGTGGTGTGTAAGGGGTGTTGGTGTGTGTTGGGTGTTGGTGTGTGAGGGGTGTTGGGTGTTGGTGTGTGAGGGGTGTTGGGTGTTGGTGTGTGAAGGGAGTTGGGTGTTGGTGTGTGAGGGGTGTTGGTGTGTGAGAGGTGTTGGTGTGTGAGGGGTGTTGGTGTGTGAGGGGTGTTGGTGTGTGAGGGGTGTTGGTGTGTGAGGGGTGTTGGTGTGTGAGGGGTGTTGGGTGTTGGGTGTTGGTGTGTGAGGGGTGTTGGGTGTTTTGTAACATCCCTAACACCCCTGATGTTGTGCTCGTGGATACAGATACAGAAAGGAGGTGCTAGTCCTGGAAAGAAGTTGTGTTTATGGACATAGCCTTTAAAGAAGTTGTGTTTATGAACATGGCCTTTTTTGAAAACCCCTCCTTGCAAAGATCGGTGACCAAGGCTACAGTATGCATTTAAGTTTGTGGCATTGATATTTGGCAGCCTGGGACATGTCCACAAACTGACTGTTAGTGGACTAAGACTGGCAGGGCTAGCAAAAGGAAAGTCTAAACAGATGGCAAAATTCTGCTCCATATCAGCTGCCTAGCTGTGTGATGTAAGCGATGCTTTATGTACCCTTGAGTGTCAAAGCTGTGTCATCTCTGAGAATATTTAAATACTTTCTGTAAGAAATTTGATTGGCGGATCCAAATAAAGAAATCAAATGTGTGTGTGTGTGTGTACTCACTGTTGTTGGCCAGGGCCTTGAGCAATGTGTACATGTGTGTGTGTGTGTGTGTGCGGTGTGTGTGTGCGCTGTGTGTATGTATATATATATATATATATATATATATATATATATATATATATATATATATATATATATATACACACACACACACACACACATATATATATATATATATATATATATATATATATATATATATATATATATATATATATATATATATATATATATATATATATATATATATATAGTAAATAAGTATAAGTATATATACTCTTTTGATCCTGTGAGGGAAATTTGGTCTCTGCTTTTATCCCAATCCGTGAATTAGTAAAACACACTCAGCACACAGTGAACACACACAGTGAGGTGAAGCACACACTAATCCCAACGCAGTGAGCTGCCTGCAACAACAGCGGCGCTCGGGGAGCAGTGAGGGGTTAGGTGCCTTACTCAAGGGCACTTCAGCCGTTCCTACTGGTCGGGGTTCAAACCGGCAACCTCCGGTTACAAGTCCGAAGTGCTAACCAGTAGGCCACGGCTGCCTACGGCTGTCTGTGTGTGTGTGTGTGTGTACGTGCTGTGTGTGTGTGTGTGTATGCGCTGTGTGTGTGTGTATGCGCTCTGTGTGTGTGTGTGTGTATGCGCTGTGTGTGTGTATGCACTGTGTGTGTGTGTATGCGCTGTGTGTGTGTGTATGCGCTGTGTGTGTGTGTATGCGCTGTGTGTGTGTGTATGTGTGTACGTGTGTACTCACTGTTGTCGGCCAGGGCCTTGAGCAGGCAGTCCAGACACCCCTCCAGTACATCCGGCGAGCTGCTCGTGGACGAGAGCTTCAGAGTCTTCAGCGCTTCACTCAGGTTATCTGCTGCAGACGCCACACAAACACAAACAAACAAAAACAAATAAACAAACAAACAAACAAACATACTGTGAATCTACATTAACCGCATTCACTTTCATGTCCTGATCATGGATTCACTCTATAGTCCCCTGATGTGGACACATCATGATCTACTCTATAGTCCCCTGGACACAGCGTGATCTACTCTATAGTCCCCTGGACACAGCGTGATCTACTCTATAGTCCCCTGATGTGGACACAGCGTGATCTACTCTATAGTCCCCTGGACACAGCATGATCTACTCTATAGTCCCCTGGACACAGCATGATCTACTCTATAGTCCCCTGGACACAGCGTGATCTACTCTATAGTCCCCTGATGTGGACACAGCGTGATCTACTCTATAGTCCCCTGGACACAGGTGGACACAGGTGAAGGTAAGCGCCTGATCAGGTGGGCCTCCTCCCACACCTGCTTCAGCTCAGGGAGTTTTCTGGTGGTGTTCTCACGTCCCCGTAAGTCGTGTTCTCGCGTCCCCGTAAATCGTGTGCTCGCGGGCCTTCACCTCACGCACGAGCATGTCGATTTCTTCATGGGTGAACCGTTCCTGTCCAGGTAACTGCGCCACTGTTCAAGCTCACCTGGCTCTTAAAGGGAATGGGAGATGAGGGTTTGATTGGCTTATTGCATGTCACGCCCAAAACACACCTCTGTTTAATTAAAGGAATTAGTGCAACCCTTTTGAACAATGCGCCTGACGCAATCAAGATGAATGTGGGCTGGCCACGTCCAAAAACATCTCTAAGCTTTGCGCCCGTGACCAAGCGTTTCTGATCACCAAAACCCTTAAAGCAGGGGTCTCAAACTCAAATGAGCTGGGGGCCACTTCTGCCAACGTCAACTGACTGGAGGGCCACGTCAGTGTTCAAAAATAATACAAAAAAAGTGTCTATTTCTGAAAATGCAATACCCCTCCACCCCAAAAAAATACTGTATAACACAAAACTGCAAACAGAAAGTGCAAGTCTTTTATCTCTTTTTACACCTGTGCTAGCAACCTTAGCTTATAAATAAAATAATGATAAAATAAATATTAATAGGCTACAAATTATAAAAACAAAAAAGCATAAAAACAAGTATGTGTGTTTCACTGTGTGTTGAAAGTGGTCAGAGATAAAGTCCTACTGTAAATGTAAAAATCTTATATCTGTATAAACAAAAGTTTATGAAGGGGGTAAATTTACCAATCTAATTTGCCACTGGATGGCAATCACCTCAAATTATGCACCTTTCAGAAAATACTGGATGTTGAACACATTTGAGCAGGTTTACTTTCTTTTTTGTCATAAGTAGGGAAAACGTGGATGTTTTTGATTACTGCTATCTTCCTCCCTCTATGGCTACGTCTGAGCCCGCTAGCATAGCAACATGCTAACACAATTGTGCCGCGCACCAGAGCGCTTGAGTGCACGTACCGACACGGAAGAGGTACGACTCAACTCGTGAAAGTTAAGGTAAGAACATATATTACTACTGACATTGGGTGGCGTGTTCCTTTAAGGCTTCATTTTTCCTCAGGTAAGGGACTTAATTAAAGGAGCATGCCGACTTTTTGAGACTTTAGCTCATTCACCGTATTCCCAAGGGAAAAATAAATCAGTTGATGTGCCCTATTTAGGTGTGTTGTACCTGTGCCCTATTTAGGTGTGTTGAATTTTGTGCGTGCACACTTTTCCCTTAGAGTAGTTCATAGTAGAATACAGGCAAGAATTTAAAACTTTTAGCCCTGTTTTTCACCCTACATCACCCTACCATACCCCACATCACCCTACCATACCCCACATCACCCTAGTATACCCCACATCACCCTACCATACCCCACATCACCCTAGTATACCCCACATCACCCCACAAAAGCCCACATCACCCTACCATACCCCACATCACCCTAGTATACCCCACATCACCCCACAAAAGCCCACATCACCCTAGTATACCCCACAAAAGCCCACATCACATCACCCTACCATACCCCACATCACCCTACCATACCCCACATCACCCTAGTATACCCCACATCACCCTACCATACCCCACATCACCCTAGTATACCCCACATCACCCCACATCACCCTAACATACCCCACATCACCCTACAAAAGCCCACATCACCCTACCATACCCCACATCACCCTAGTATACCCCACATCACCCTACCATACCCCACATCACCCTAGTATACCCCACATCACCCCACAAAAGCCCACATCACCCTAACATACCCCACATCACCCTACAAAAGCCCACATCACCCTACCATACCCCACATCACCCTAGTATACCCCACATCACCCTACCATACCCCACATCACCCTACCATACCCCACATCACCCTAGTATACCCCACATCACCCCACAACAGCCCACATCACCCTACCATACCCCACATCACCCTAGTATACCCCACATCACCCTACCATACCCCACATCACCCCACATCACCCTACCATACCCCACGTCACCCTAGTATACCCCACATCACCCTACCATACCCCACATCACCCTAGTATACCCCACATCACCCCACAACAGCCCACATCACCCTACCATACCCCACATCACCCTAGTATACCCCACATCACCCTAGTATACCCCACATCACCCTAGTATACCCCACATCACCCTACCGTACACCCCACATCACCCTACCGTACCCCCCACATCACCCTACCGTACCCCACATCACCCTACCGTACCCCACATCACCCTAGTGTACCCCACAGCACGCCACAACAGCCCACATCACCCTACCATACCCCACATCACCCTAGTATACCCCACATCACCCTAGTACACCCCACATCACCCTACCATACCCCACACCACCCTAGTGTAGCCCAAATCACCCTACCATACCCCACATCACCCTAGTGTACCCCACATCACCCCACATCACCCTAGTATACCCCACATCACCCTAGTATACCCCACCACACCCCACATCACCCTACCATACCCCACACCACCCTAGTGTAGCCCACATCACCCTAGTATACCCCACATCACCCTACCATACCCCGCATCACCCTAGTACACCCCACATCACCCTAGTGTACCCCACACCACCCTAGTGTAGCCCACACCACCCTAGTGTAGCCCACACCACCCTAGTGTAGCCCACACCACCCTACCATACCCCACAGCACCCTAGTATACCCCACATCACCCTAGTATACCCCACATCACCCCACAACAGCCCACATCACCCTAGTGTACCCCACATCACCCTACCGTACCCCACATCACCCTAGTGTACCCCACAGCACGCCACAACAGCCCACATCACCCTACCATACCCCACATCACCCTAGTATACCCCACATCACCGTAGTACACCCCACATCACCCTAGTACACCCCACATCACCCTAGTACACCCCACATCACCCTACCATACCCCACACCACCCTAGTGTAGCCCACATCACCCTACCATACCCCACATCACCCTAGTATACCCCACATCACCCCACAACAGCCCACATCACCCTAGTATACCCCTCATCACCCTACCATACCCCACATCACCCTAGTGTACCCCACATCACCCTACCATACCCCACATCACCCTACCATACCCCACATCACCCTAGTACACCCCACATCACCCTACCGTACCCCACATCACCCTAGTGTACCCCACATCACCCTACCATACCCCACATCACCCTACCATACCCCACATCACCCTAGTATACCCCACATCACCCTAGTACACCCCACATCACCCTACCATACCCCATACCACCCTAGTGTAGCCCACATCACCCTACCATACCCCACATCACCCTAGTGTACCCCACATCACCCCACATCACCCTAGTATACCCCACATCACCCTAGTATACCCCACCATACCCCACATCACCCTACCATACCCCACACCACCCTAGTGTAGCCCACATCACCCTAGTATACCCCACATCACCCTACCATACCCCACATCACCCTAGTACACCCCACATCACCCTAGTGTACCCCACACCACCCTAGTATACCCCACATCACCCTACCATACCCCACATCACCCTAGTATACCCCACATCACCCTACCATACCCCACATCACCCTACCATACCCCACAGCCCCCTAGTATACCCTACATCACCCCACAACAGCCCACATCACCCTAGTATACCCCACATCACCCTACCATACCCCACATCACCCTAGTGTACCCCACATCACCCTACCGTACCCCACATCACCCTACCGTACCCCACATCACCCTAGTATACCCCACATCACCCCACAACAGCCCACATCACCCTACCATACCCCACACCTAGTGTAGCCCACATCACCCTAGTATACCCCACATCACCCTACCATACCCCACATCACCCTAGTACACCCCACATCACCCTAGTGTACCCCACACCACCCTAGTATACCCCACATCACCCTACCATACCCCACATCACCCTAGTATACCCCACATCACCCTACCATACCCCACATCACCCTACCATACCCCACAGCCCCCTAGTATACCCTACATCACCCCACAACAGCCCACATCACCCTAGTATACCCCACATCACCCTACCATACCCCACATCACCCTAGTGTACCCCACATCACCCTACCGTACCCCACATCACCCTAGTATACCCCACATCACCCCACAACAGCCCACATCACCCTACCATACCCCACATCACCCTACCATACCCCACATCACCCTAGTATACCCCACATCACCCTACCATACCCCACATCACCCTAGTATACCCCACATCACCCTGGGTGTTATGCTGTTGCTGGTTTGAACGGATGCTTGTCACCAGGAGGTTTCTAAAGATGGCCGACAGCGACACACTGCTGTGCTGCTGAGGAGAGAAGCCAGAGGGTGAGGAGCAATCATCCTCAAAGCTCCTACTCAACGCTGCCATCCACAGCCAGCAACATACGCACCTTCCACCATCAGAGGGTGAGGAGCTGTTATCCTCACAGCCTCTACTACACACTGCCTTCCACAGCCACACACACACGCCATTCTCCTCAGGATCTACTCTCTGCTGCCTTCCACAGCCAAGGCCTCACACACACACACACACACACACACACGCCATTCTCCTCAGGATCTACTCTCTACTGCCTTCCACAGCCAAGGCCTCACACACACACACACACGCCATTCTCCTCAGGATCTACTCTCTGCTGCCTTCCACAGCCAAGGCCTCTCACACACACACACACACACACACACACACACACGCCATTCTCCTCAGGATCTACTCCCTGCTGCCTTCCACAGCCAAGGCCTCACACACACACACACACACACACACGCCATTCTCCTCAGGATCTACTCTCTACTGCCTTCCACAGCCAAGGCCTCACACACACACACACGCCATTCTCCTCAGGATCTACTCTCTGCTGCCTTCCACAGCCAAGGCCTCTCACACACACACACACACACACACACACCCTCCAACACTGTGACTGAGGGTGTGCTCGCTTCACACTGCCTTCAACTGCCAAGGACCCTCAAACACATACGCATGCACGCACGCACGCACGACATTTGATGTATACACCATAGTACAGGTTCGACATCACGTTTGATGTATGTCCACTGTGCAATTATAGAACCTACTAAATATTTGACTCCAGTCAATATTCTTAATATGTTCAAACGTCTTCAATGCAAATCCTTTAGTTCTTTCTGATTGGTACGTAAGTCGTGACAGCATTTGTACTGTGATAGTCCTTTTGATAGCACAGATGAATGAAGACTGCTGCCCAAGGACTCTTCAGAAAAGTCGCTTCGCATCACATGTTCCCTGACTCAGAGCATGAACACAAACCTGAGGAACGAGGCCTTCAACAGACCAAAATGGTGAAGAGGGGGGCAACACTCTAATGTGAGATGGTGTGTGTGTCTGTGTGTGTGTGTGTGTGTGAGGGTGGCAATACTCTAACATACTAGAATTAACTTGAATGCAACATTTTTTAACAAATTAGCACAGCATGGCTATGATGCTAACCAGATTTAAGCACAATTTAGTACAACCTAGAAAATCATTGTGTGGTGGTCAATGTTGATATTGTGGTGGGCCATCACAAATAAGTCAATGTATGGGAAACATTGAGTATCTTTCAGGGTTGAAGTATGCTTCATATAGTCAGGGTTGAAGTATGCTTCATATAGTCAGGGTTGAAGTATCCTTCATATAGTCAGGGTTGAAGTATGCTTCATATAGTCAGGGTTTAAGTATCCTTCCAAGTTGCCAAGAGATGACGATCATTCCAGCTGACATGGACCACAATGAATCAGACTGATTAATGCCAACCTGTCAAACCAGAGCAGATAGCTACTGAATCAGACTGATTAATGCCAACCTGGCAACCCAGAGCTGAATCAGACTGATTAATGCCAACCTGGCAACCCAGAGCAGATAGCTTCTGATGCAGGGGCTGCACTCATGCAGAGTAGTGAGACACGGCAAAACCATACTATCCCCCTCATCACTAAAGACACAGTCACACACAGATATACTCAGGAACGGTACAGGAACTGAATGAAATAACAGCAGTCTAAGATGTGGAAAACACAGAGAAGAGAAACAGCTAACTTAGTTGAATTCTTCTATCCAACCATTTTTCTGACAGTAAGGGCACATACTATGAAACATAAAAGGATTCTGGAAGTCACAGGACTTCTGATTTCACTACTCCTAAAAGTGTGAGCGTTCTACATCAGAATTCTGTCCCCGGCTATCTTGGGTCTCTCACAACAGCCCTCCATGAGCCTCTCTCAAAGGGCCGCTGCTTGCAGAGCCACGACTAAATATATAGGCACGTTTCCTGCACCACATCGTGTCTGGGACCGCCCAAAGTGACCGTGTCTACCGCCCTTACTGCTCCAGGGACACAAGTGGGGTGTGTGTGTGGTGTGTGTACAGTGCCAGTGTGTGTGTGAGAGTCTGTGTGTGTGTGAGAGTCTGTGTGTGTGTGAGAGTCTGTGTGTGTGTGAGAGTCTGTGTGTGTGTGTGTGTGTGTGTATATATATATATATATATATATATATATATATATATATATATATATATATGTGTGAATGTTTGGATGTGTGTGCATGTGTGCATCCAGTGGGATGTGTTAAGGAGCCTTTCTGAAGGAATTTAAATCCATGCCAAACGGCATACCCCATATGCCTCTCAACACACGTCCACAGCTGACTACATGCACGCAAGAATTAAACACCAGCAGATGACCCTGATGCGTTTGAATAGACCAGGCATGTGTGGGCTTATTAGGTGTGTGTGTGTGTTTCGAGAGAGACTGTGTGTGTGTGTGTGTGTGTGTGTGTGTCTAGGGCGTGGGCGTGAGGCTGACCTGCTTTCTGCACACTCACGCCAGTAGGGAAAGACAGCGTTTTCCTACATATCGAGTCAATTCGTCTACAGATGCCACACAACTAAAATATTTCAATTCTGTGAAAATCACTGGCGTTGCAGCGCAGCAGTCGTCCGTAATGGAGTCGTTTACTTCTGAATGGACCACTTGGCCTCTTCACTAGTAACCAGTGAGAAGGCGAGCACATTTCTGTGCGCATCCCGCGACCAGAGGAGATGGAGGGACACAAATCGACTGCTACCGTGGAAGCTTCAG
This sequence comes from Alosa sapidissima, assembly GCF_018492685.1. Classification (NCBI taxonomy): domain Eukaryota; kingdom Metazoa; phylum Chordata; class Actinopteri; order Clupeiformes; family Clupeidae; genus Alosa; species Alosa sapidissima. The sequence continues at coordinate 30,914,086 of NC_055974.1, forward strand.
TTCTTTTTGGCCTCTTATTCACAACACACACCGAGCATGTGTCTGAAAGCGCTCATGCGGACAGACTGTATATAAAACGCATTTCGTGTTACATCAGGGTTAGGCTATCATCCATAGTGCGCTCCGGTTACATAACGATGCTGGGATCGACACCAAACAACAGGCGAACCGTTAGTCACTGATAGTTTCACGCCTCTCACTCCCCTGTCGTTTAATTGGAGGGGAATCAATCCTTCCAGAAACACACGTCTACTTCACAAGAGCCTCGCACTGCATGGTCGCTTCAGCAGCTAGCGTGCACTAGTTCATGCGTAGCTACAGTGTATCGTCCACGGCCATTTATAAAATAACAGATGCTTTTAACTGTCTAATCCGGATACACAGCAGCCTACTTTTTCATATAGGACATCGCCGATACATCACAAATACGACAAAACATGCCACATACTCACCCATATTGGTGTCTTTAAGTTAATCGATCCGGGTGTTCCTTAAGGTGGGGTAACCTAGTCCACTGCGCTGTCTAAACGAATGGACAATTGCAGGTAGGTACTGTATGTGTCGCCCACACGACTGCTTCGCCAGGTAGCCTACGGTACAGAAGCACGGTTTGGGTTAGACAGATATCCGGGCAAGGCCCTCTCCTTAACCCACGCCGTTTCGTCCCCACCGGAAAAAAAACCCCGTTAACGAGCACCAGCGAAGCCCTTCCAAGCTGTCTCGTTCCAATAAAGGAACGAATGCTTGCCGAGTGGCGGTCCAACCCTGCACGACACAATGTTGATGTGCCCGGTTATATAATTTAATCTACGGGGACAGATGCTCTTAGAAACAGTGAGATGACATCAACCCGACAACAAATTTACTTCCTTCTCCCGTAGTAGCCGTCTAGTTGCAGAGAGGAATCTGAGCTAGACGAATCCCCGCCCCTCGACGACGCCATTGGTGCATGAGCCCCACTCGACATTTCAAAAGTGACCATTGATTGGTCAGAATAGTTGTCATGCAGTCACGCCCCGCCTCTTCGTATTCAGAAAGAGGCTTTCTTTGATTGACTGCATGCTTTGCAGACAGTTAGTGACCATTAGAGTGACCGGTCAGGAATGAGAGTAGGCTTAATTCTCTCTGGGCAGTTCAGGGCATGACACGGCAATGTATTCAAGAGTTTTACAGACACGTAGGCCTACAGTTATAACATTTATAATAAGTCTGTCAAAAAACAATAATAACCAACATACACATGCAGAGCCGGGCAATTCATGTCATTATGTTCTTCCCAAACCTCGGTGTGACAAGTTGACAACTATCCTAGCTTACAATATCTAAAATGTGTCAATGAAGTTGCTTAATTAGCTCGCTCGTCTGTTTTTCCCTGACAAGTGATTAAGATGAAATACTGCCACCTCGTGGAGACTGTCAAATATGTCAGATCCATTTCACATCAATTCCATCTTTCAACTGAACTGGCACACACGGTGACAACTCCCTCCCATTCTCGTATGAAATATAATCGGTATTGTGTTGATGAGTAGGCCGAGGAACCCAACAACAGTGTTCAAAATGAAAAACACTTTACACACAGGTAGCGTACACTTTATACACAGGTAGTCTTATAGTGTACACTTTATAGGTAGTCTTATAGTGTACACTTTATAGATAGTCTTATAGTGTACACTTTATATGCAGGTAGTCTTATAGTGCAGTGGTTTTCAAAGTGGGGGCCAGGGGCCGCGAGGGGGTGCCAGTGGGGCCTCAGCAAGTTGGAAGGAAAAATAAAAGCAACAAATAAATACATTTGAAAAATGTAAAATATACCTATTACTATGAGGGTTGTTATACAATGCCATTATAATAATTTGTCGCATATCTGAACATTATATTTTCCATGATAATGACTGGAAATAATAGTAGAATGATAGCTCTCATGTAGCCCCAAATGCAATGTTTACACACTGTATGCTCCATCGCAAAGTGCTTGTGGCTAAAATAATTATTAGGATTAGCTTAATGTATTTTTACATTTGCCGTAGTATTGTAGATGGGTTAATAACACATCAAGGGGGTCCTTGGCCAGAACCTAGTGGTATTTGGCGGGCCTTGTCGTGGAAAAGTTTGGGAACCCCTGTTATAGTGTACACTTTATAGGCAGGTCGTCTTATAGTGTACACTTTATACACAGGTAGTCATATAGTGTACACTTTATAGGTAGTCTTATAGTTTACACTTTATACACAGGTAGTCTTATAGTGTACACTTTATAGGTAGTCTTATAGTGTACACTTTATACACAGGTAGTCTTATAGTGTACACTTTATAGGTAGTCTTGGTAGTCTTATAGTGTACACTTTATAGGTAGTCTTATAGTGTACACTTTATACACAGGTAGTCTTATAGTGTACACTTTATAGGTAGTCTTGTAGTGTACACTTTATACACAGGTAGTCTTATAGTGTACACTTTATACGCAGCTGGTCTTATAGTGTACACTTTATATACAGGTAGTCTTATAGTGTACACTTTATACGCAGCTGGTCTTATAGTGTACACTTTATAGACAGGTTGGCTATATAAAGGAACACAAAGGAACCCAACAGAAACCTAAGTGAAAGACAGTCTTATAGTGTAGCCTACACTTGAGCAACAGCCTTCAGGACTCACAGTTTGGTTCATCTGTAACAGCCTGCTTGAGGGAGGGTGTGCATGGTCCTTGTTTTGTGTGTGTGTGTGTGTGTGTGTGTGTGTGTGTGTGTATGCATGGGTTTCTCTCAGCGCTTTACAGCTTAGGCGGTCGTCTAAGCAACACACGCCTCCCGTCAAGGAGAAATCCGGCAAGTTTTCACATAAATGTGTTTCTCGAGGTCATTGAGTACTGTTGCTACGTAAAAACCAAAAACGACCAGTTTTACCGCTCGAGTTGCTACAGCCAGCAGCTAATGCAGCCAGGCAGCTACAGCCATAGATATTAGAAAGCTAGATACCGCATTGACCGTTGAGTTCTATTAGGTGGCATCGTAAACGCGGCCGCCATATTGGTGGGGGCAAACACCTTTATTGTCTATGGGCAACACTTGCAGCCAATCACAGACACCTGTCTGATTTCCAGTCAGAGTCACATGCTCCTCCACTGGCCTCCAGTGATTGCTGCCCCCACCAAGATGGCGACGCTATTTACGTACGTTCTGGAGCCCAATGCGGTATCTAGCTTTCTTGAATTTCCCCATGGGGATCAATAAAATATCTATCTATCTATCTATCTATCTATCTGTCAAGTCAAGTCAAGTCAAGTCGGCTTTTATTGTCAATTTCTTTACATGCACTGGTCATACAAAGAATTGAAATTTCGTTTCTTACTTTCCCATGCAGACATAGACATACTTTAAATACAGACATAGACATACTATGGACATAGCCATAGACAATAAACATTAAATTAAAGTGCAAGACTGAAATATAGAACATGTATGTATCAAAATAGAAATATAGGACATATATATATATATATAAAAAAAATAGAGGTAGTTGTGTTGTATATTTCTATAGTCTTAACAGTTACATGAAGTTTAAACTTGTGCTTGTGTGACCTGTATATTTACATTGATATGCAGTATGTAGTAATTCAAGTATATCAGGCTTGATGTGAAGCAGCAACACGTTTGGCTGCGCAGTCACAGTGCAGTTCCACATGGCGGTGTTGGGGGGGGGGTTTGGTAGACAGGATCCTAGTTTCCTAGGTTCCTGGTTGGCTGGTGGGTGGGGGGGGCTGTCAGTGATGGGAGAGTGGGTAGAGTGTTCAGCATCCTGATTGCTTGGTGGATGAAGCTACTTGCCAGTCTGGTGGTGCGGGAGCGGAGGCTCCTGTACCGCTTTCCAGAGGGCAGGAGGCTGAACAGTTCGTGTGCAGGGTGGGTTGTATCCTTGACAATCATTAGTGCTTTGCGGGTGAGGCGGGTGGTGTAAATGTCCTGCAGGGAGGGGAGTGGTGCTCCAATGATCCTCTTAGCTGTGTTAACAGTGCGCTGGAGGGTCTTCCTGTTCTGATCTGTGCAGCTTCCGCCCCACACTGTGATGCTGCTGGAGACGATGCTCTCGATGGTCCCTCTGTAGAATGTAGTCATGACAGGAGGCGTGGCACTTGCCTTCTTCAATTTGCGCAAGAAGTAGAGACTATCTATCTATCTATCTAGTTACAATAGTTACAAATAGCTTCAAAATTGTAATTTTAATATCTAATATTGACAGAGATAGGGTCTACACAAGTGGTAGGCATAACGGTTGGTTTTACAATAAGAAGCAAAAAGGCGACAAAAAGATTGCCATCAGATCCTCATGATTGTGGAGGATGGTGATGGTTAGTAGCTGTGAAGTGTTTTTATTCTCAAAATGGCCTATGGTGTAGCCTACTATGGAAACGTAGGCTAAATATACAACTATGTACAGTCATCCATAAATTAATTGCTAGAGATAGCCTTTTCACGTAGTAAACACCGGTCACATGTCCTCACAGTACACTCCTCTCTTAAAGAGGCACTACACTATTGGGCTGCTAAACCTCAAACGTTTCTCCATAAGTGTTACTGGCATTTATAAGCACGTATAGCTCTGGCAGGTAAACATTTGATCACACATGCAAATAAGAAATAACAAAACTTCACAAATGACAAAACTCCACAGAAAACACAACACCTCCCACTTAAGTTCCTGATCTTATGATCCAGGGAACTTACCAAACTCACTTAAAGGACCCCTCTTAGTGACACCCTCTTTCTATTACATTTTCCACACATTATATATAATTTCATTTATTTATTTTTATTTTTAAAAAACCCTTAACTTTACACAATGTCTATGTGTAAGTGTCCGATGAAGGCACGACTGATGGAGGAACAGTTTAGTCCAATGTCCAAGTCAATGACATCCCTTTGGCAGGTGTGTGGTGTACTGCCCGGGTATGCGAGGTATGGGATGTGCGTGCTTTTCCTTCGTGTATGTGCAATGTGATCGGCCTGGTGGCAGCGCTAGGCTTGCACCAACCAGCCAACAGGGGTAAGGGTGGGGACAGGGTGACAGGGGCTTGGCCGGTGAATGAGAGGGGTTTGGGCCAGGGGGATAGGGCAGTGTGCAGAATGAGTGGGGTTTAGGAAGAGGCCGATGTCATGGCAGTTTGGGTGGATGAGTTTTGTCCTCCACCGGGAGAAGGACCACCAGTCTTCTCACGTCTCTCCTGATAACGGTCATAGGAAGTAAAGAACTCTTCTTCTGGCCACCCGCCAGGGAAACCGGAAGGCCAGCGCACGTTGCAATGTCAGCATCCCTGACAATCCCTTTACTGTCAGGATAAACTGTCAGAATCCGGCCCAGGCGAAACTGACCTCTCAAAGCATTTGGGTCAGCAATCCAGACGAGGTCGCCGACTTTGACGTTCCTCTCTGTCCGATGCCACTTGTGTCGAATGAACAGATTTGGACCAGCTAGTTCCCTCCACTTTGCCCAGAACCGGTCCACTCCAATTTGAATAGCCCTTAGACGATGCCAGGGATGAGTCTCTAGATCAAGCCCTCTGGTGTCTCCTCCAAGCGATGCACGACCCAGTATGAGGGAGTTGGGTGTTAAGTACTCGACCGAGTCCTCCTGTTCTTGAGCTCTGGCATCAATTGGGCGTTCGTTTGTCAGGTTGGCTGCCTGATAGAAGAGAGTTTGGAGCTCCCCCCATGTGAGGGACCCTGTAGCTCCTCCGCGGCTCATCACCTCTTCAAAAGCTTCACAGCCGCCTCCGCAGCTCCATTCCTGTGGGGTGCATCTGCAGAGTGAAAATCCCACTTCCATTCAGTTCCGTTCTTAGCGGCTACATCTTCTAAGGACGCAGCCTGTAAGCAAGCCAGATGTTTATGCAGCTCATGCAGAGCCGTCTTGGCGCCAATAAAGTTAGTGCCTCTGTCGAACCATAGTTTCCTTGGATGCCCCCTCAGAGCAACAAAGCGGGAGTATGCTTGGAGGAAGCTTTCTGCCTACTGGTCATCGGTGAGGTCAGCATGGACAGCTCTCGAGGCCATACAGCAGAAAACAATGCCCCAGACCTTCTTGCTGGTCCTTCTTTTAACAGCGTCTTTCACCTCGAAGGGGCCAAAAAGGTTGAGGGTTGCATATTCAAATGGGCTTGCTCTTTTGGTACGCTCTTGAGGGAGATCACTCATTACTTGCTGGCACATCTTGGCTCGTTTCTTTCTGCAGGTGACACAGTTGTTCAGCACCTTCTTAACTGTTCTTCATCCCTGCATGATCCAGGCTTTCCTTCTTGTCCATAGAAGGGTAGAAGCAACACCTTCATGGTTTTCTTCATGTGCCTCCCTGGCCAGTAGGGTTACGAGCCACGACTGGCATGGGATTAGTGGTACAGACACTCTATCCTCATCCCAGCATTGGATTCTCCCTCCGCAGAGCAAGAGTCCTGTCTTTTCCTCCTTCTGAACAACCAGGCGATCAAGGGTTGCGTCATGGAACTCGACACCATCTTGAGCTGCGAGAGCTAGATCTTTGAAAGCTGTTGCTCGTTCCTCCACAGACAGGTCTGGTCTTGCCTCCCACTTTGACCGAACTGGAGCCTGGCTGTTACCCAGGCGATGGTTCCACACAACCGTGCCAGTGAACTGAACCGCCGGGGGTCCACAAGGTGTACAAGTGCAACACTGGTTGGGCTTGACCATTTCCTGGGCTGGGCTCCTGCTGTGACAAGTGCCGAGAATGCCTTCCTCCGAAGTCCCCCAATCTCAGTAACAGAGGGGTTGATCTCTCTGGCAGTTTTCACAGGCCAGTCTGATTCCGGCACCTTCAAAAATTCTGGGCCTTCCTGCCAGACTGATCCTTCAGCAAGCTCCTCAGGGGATGCCCCCCTTGTGATGAGGTCGGCAATGTTCTGTTTTCCTTCGACCCACCTCCAGCTATCTACTGATCCAGCCTTTTGGATTTCTCCAATCCGGTTTGCAAAAAATGTCTGATAGCCATAGCTATTCTTCTGGATGGCTCCCAGAATTGTCTGACTATCGACAAAATGAATCCACTGATCAACCTTGATGTAGCAGTGCTTCTCGAAGTATGTCTTCAGGCTGGATGCAAAGACCCGCACAGTTCTGCTTTAATGACATCACCTTTCTGGTCAAGAGGGGTGAGCTTGCCTTTTGATTCAACCAGCTTAACTACGACTCCATCTTCTGTCTCCCACCGTAGGTAAAGAACAGCGCCATAGGAAGCCTCACTACCATCGGAAAATGTGATCCCCATTGGGCGGCCTATGGCTCCATGAGGTGTGAGACTCCTGTCGAATCTGAGTTGGCCAAGTCTCGCATACTGCTCAAAAAGTTTTATTGCAGCTTCTCGAAAACGTGACGAAAGAGGTTCGTCCCAGGTGTCCTTGGAAAGATGGTCTCTTCCTGCTTCCTGAAAGGACTCTCTTATGAGCATCACTCCTCGTTGCTTGGCAGGTGAGGCCAGGCCGATGGGGTCATAGAACCCTGCAATTTGACTCAGCAGCGTGCGTCGGGTAAGAGGGTCGGGGGTGCTGCCTCTGATCTCATCCTCTCGTAGATCCAGACCGGTCCTCATCTTTCCTCGCCTCCTTGAGAAGTTCACCGATGTCAGCACACGGAGTTTGTCAGATTCGGGTTCATATCCCAATCCCAATGCCTTATTCTCCTCATCCCGCATCTGGTTGGGGAGTATCAGGGTCTTGGGCTCTGTTGACCTGACATTGCTGGGGTCAGTGGGCTTCTCACTCCTTCCACTTTGACCCGTCAGGACCCAGGGCTTGAGGGAAAAGCCACCTGCTTTTAGGATTTCTTCCACTCCTTCGGTCATCCTAACCAGAGTTTGGAAATCATCATGCGATGTTAGGACATTGTCCACATAGCAGTCCTCTGTCAGGATCCGGCGCTCTTCAACCATAGACGAAAACTGGGGCAGGTTTGCCGTTTCTCTCATGTCAACCTGAGCGATGCATCCAGCAGGCTTGTCACCAATGTTGACCCTGACAACGGCAAACACACAAATTTCATCTTCGGGGTTATCTCTCCAGAGGAATCGATGGAGATGGACCTCCTCGTCCTTCAGCCACACAGAATTATACATTTTCTTCACATCGCCAAGAGCAGCAAACAATCTGCTCCTGAATCTCAACAGGACACCTCGGATTGGATTGAGGACATCAGGGCCTTTGTGCAGGAGGTTGTTCAGGCTCAACCCTTTAAACTCCTGGCTACTGTTCCAGACTATCCTCACTGGCATTGAGCTAGAATGAGGATTTGGGGCAACCAAATGGCTGATGTACCAGATTGGGCCATTCCACCCTTCAATCTCTTCCTTTGTGAGCTCGATGGCTGCTCCTCTTGATACCATCTCAAGGATCTGCTCTCCATATGCCGCTTTCCACACAGGTTCCCTTGCCAGCCGAGCCTCGGTGTTCCGGAAGGTTGCTTCCACTGCTCGGCGGTTATCTGGCAGAATTGCAGGGTTCACTTTCCACTGTGTTGGTCCGCTAGCACATAAGAGAGGCAGTCCTTTATTTTTTCTAAGTCCCTTTCTTCTCCAAGGGTCATCTCTCTGCCTCCCGGAGGGCACTTGCTGCACTTGCAGCTCCCGCTGTGGCTGATCAGAAGATCGATGTTCTCAGGGCGGACCAGTTCTTCTGCAGCAATGTCAGGAAAGATTTTTTGCAGTTGTTGCGGAGTGACAGGCTGACTTATCTCTGCAATACTCTCCAGGTCGTAGCAGAGTAGTTTGTGTTCCATTACAGTCCCCTTGATGGTCTTCACTCTTAGTCGCCGGGAATACCTCTTTGTTGTGACCGTCGTTGTCATTCCTCCTATTCCGTGGACAATTAATTTGATGCTCTCACCAATCAGTCCAAGGCGCTGGGCAGCGTTGTTTGTTATGTAGTTGGTGTCAGAGGCAAGGTCAATAAGAGTGCCTATCAGCTGGCCTGAGTTAGTAGTCACTTCCAGTAACATCATTATAACTGGGTACTCTTTCAGTCCACCTCCAGCAGTGCAGATTGTGGTTGAGGCCTTGTTGGAAAATGCCTTTCTGAATTCTGCTCTTAGTTCCGGAGTGACTTTCGCCAGAAGCTCTTCTTGCTTGCTGGTCAGCCCAAGGCCTTTTCTCTCCATCCTTTTGGTACCTTGCACCTCGTGGCCAGCATCTTTCTCTTGAGCGATGGACTTGGGGCAGAGCAGATAGTGGTGAGGCTTTTCTTTGCGGCAGTCCATTTTACTGCAGAGGAACTTTGGGTTGCAACGGCCATCCTTCAGGTGGAAGCACAGGCACCGATTGCATATTCCATGGGTCTTCAGATGGGCCTTTCTCTTCTGGAGATTCATTTCCCTGAAGACCTTGCAAGCAAACAGCCTGCCAGTGTGTGTCTCATCAGCACAGGCAGTGCACGGGCCCAAGCGTGGCTTCGACTGAGGCGACTCTCTTTGGCCTGAGGTAGCTTTGGAGAACGCTTTCTTGACTCCTCTTTCTGGCTTATCTGCTGGGCCTTTCACTGAGGAGCTTCCCTCTCTTGGGCTCGCCTCCAGCTGATCCAGCTCTTCCAGGATTGCCTCCTGCTTCTTCAGGAAACGCAGTAAGCAGTCAAAGTGTTTATGTGGAGCAAAACTGTTCACAGGCTTGGTCTTGTGCGTAATCCATTTCTCCTTCAGAGAGCTTGGTAGCTTGCTTTCAAGGGACTGTGCTACCCACCGGTTCTTTATGACCTCCTCTTCTCCCAGGATCACAAGGTTACTAAGGGCCCGCTCCACTGCTTGGATCAGCTCAATCGCTTTTCTAGGGTTATCTCCCTTTACGGGGGGTAGGCCCTGAACCTCTTCCGATATCTTCAGAACGATTTTCGCCTTGTTCCCAAAACGGTTGTCGAGGCGCCTGAACATTTCATTTGCCGACGCACAGCTGGACAGAACCAAGTCTTTCTTCACCCTGTCGCTGAGACTTGCTAAGAGGTGGAACCTTGTAACACCAGCCGTCCTCTGTGGGTTCCCCAGCTGTTCCAGTTCTTCCCACTCAGCCTTCCACCGATAGTAGTCGGTCATGTCTCCCGAGAATGTGGACACTTTAATGTGCTTTCCCATGACAACTTAGTTGTAATACACAGATCAAGAGTTCGACATTTGTTCTGTTTACAACTGTACATTTTAACTATCTACATTGCATTGTTATGGCAACTTAAAACACATATCAAGAGTTCGACATTTGTTTACAGTTTAAACCTGTACATTTTAACTATTTGCAATTGCTGTCTGAAACTGTTGGTTGCCTTGTTAGATTTTCTGTTGAAATACAAATTAATATTTGGTATACTGTGACCTTCTTTAGCCTAAGGACATAATCTATACAATATTAACCATAACACACTCACACTTTCCCATGACAACTTAGCCCATGACACACTCACAGACAGACAGACAGACACACACACATCCATTTCAGGTGTTTCTTCTTCATTCAGTACTGTTACGGATTAACTGAGGTTGCAAATTACATAACCCTGCACAAATACTTACAATCTCATCAACACTTTGCAACATACCAGACATAACTTTACACAGAATCTTAAAACCCTTCAGCCTTCGAATTGCTCGCTCAATGTGAACCTTCGTGTAAACCTAGTTTTGAATTTCACAGCTTCTAAGAAAGTCTATCATCTTCGTGTAAACCTAGTTTTGAACAGAAAAAAAGTTAACATTAGGCTACTTTGTCGGTTCTCTCATAACGTTACAGATCAACACACCAAATCAGGTCATGATTTGGCATTTTAGCAAAACTAACGTTCCTGTAGAGTAGAATGAGTAGAATCAGTCCCCGATTCAAAACATATTCATGTTGCCTAAACAGCCACTAAATATGCTAATTTCTCTTCTCCCCACGTCTTCCTCTTGCTCCAACCCAGCTCTCCTTGTGAGTATGCACATGTACTGGGTGTTTCATGAAAATACCGCCAACAGCAGACTAACAACCAAAACGATGGCAATTAATTTGCCTTTTGTAGCCATCTCTGGCTAGCCTTTGCTTAGGCAAATGAGACAACTTCTGCAGAGGTTTAAAGCAAATGTTGTTACGAACTTCACATGCTTCAATTATGGCTCTAAACATGCTTCAATTATGTTTGTATTGGCAGCCATTTCACAGTAGGAACTTTTCCCCATGAACACAACGTAAGTGAGATCAGTGGGCGTGATCCTAAGTATATATACGGTTTTGATCCTGTGAGGGAAATTTGGTCTCTGCATTTATCCCAATCCGTGAATTAGTGAAACACACTCAGCACACAGTGAACACACAGTGAGGTGAAGCACACACTAATCCCGGCGCAGTGAGCAGTGAGGGGTTAGATGCTTTGCTCAAGGGCACTTCAGCCATTCCTACTGGTCGGGATTACATCTCTCGTCTTGAACGATGTACGTCACCAACGTAATGAAACGATAAGATTAGCATGCTAGCTGTTATGCTAGTTAACGGTTGCATCTTGCTGCCTGCTATGTCACTTAACAGTATCTAATGTACAGTCTATGGACGAATACAACTTACCTGATGTGTTTAATCCTCTGACTCATGGTATTTTCATCGGCAAGGAAAGCCCAATTAAGATCTGTTGCTGGTATGCTTGTACAATCTAGTGTGGCTGTGAATGAGCTAACGTCACTAGCGCGACTGATGGGTTTGTAGTCGTTGGAATTACGATCTTTCACAATGTTGTAATTCAATAGTTACGAAACAAACTGCAAATGTCTTTACATGAAAAATTGTCTTTAAAATTGACAAACATCATATGGGTAATTCAAGGCACAAGTCAACCGGGACCAGAAAATCATTTATTTTTCGCCATAGACTGGCGTTCAAAATTTTTTGAAATATCTATTGTGAACTCTATTGTCCTCCCTTTCCTCAAGGTCATGAGTGTGTGTGTGTGTGTGTATGTAAGTTTGTGAGTATTGTCCTTCCTCCTCTATGGACGAGCCTCCCCTGTGTGAAGTGAGAGCACAATGACCTCTCTGCTGGACAATCACATCAACAAGTGTCCATGTCCTTGGCCCCTCCCTCAATGGGTGTGCCCATGTCCTTGACCCCTCCTTCACGGGGTGTGTCCATGTCCTTGACCCCTCCCACCGTGGATGTGTTGATATCTGTAGCCCCTCCTTCAATGGGTGTATCCTTGTCTGTGGCCCCTCCCTCCATGACTGTTTCCTCAGATAGAGCCCCTCCTCCAGAGGGCGTGTTCACATCGTAGGCCCCTCCTCCGAGTAGCTCTGGGACCGCCTCCTCCTGGCATTCAGGAGTTTCCAGACTAGACCCTTCCCCCAAGTCGAGGCTTGGCTCCTCCTCTACAGAACGCTGGCCACACTCCTCCACTGGCTCATGCGTCTCCTCCTCCACTAGGGGTGTTGCCAGGCAAGCCCCTCCCTCCTGCATGTCAGTCACTGATGCTGCTCTCTGACCCAGAGCAGGGCATGAATCATCAGCTGACCTTGGTCTCCATGGCGATTCCCCTTCACTTCCTGTTGTCTCTGTTGATAGCATGAGGAGGGAAGATCATTGAAACATGACAACTCTAACACACACACACACACACAAACAGACACACACACAGGCTTACAACACTATGATAACAAATGCAGAACGTATATCTGGTTCTTGCTCACCCATGATTGGCTGGTCTCTTGAGGCAGGGAAGGACTCTGGTTGAAGCAGAGAGGCAGGACGAAGGCTGTCACTCAAGGTGATGGCATCCCTTCCTACTTATAATCAAATAACAACAAATACAATTACAGAAGCACACACACATATCCATTCCATTACATGCAGATACAAAAGATCCACACACACACATATCCATTCCATTACATGCAGATACAAAAGATCCACACACACACACACACACACAGTGGTTAAAGTGGGATTTGGCAAGTGGGGAAACCCTGAAATCCAGTGTTGCTGCAATGGGAAAAAATGACTCGTTGCAGAACATATTGAGTATCGTGGTGCAGCAATACTTTTTGGACAAGAATGGCTAGTTTCTTTGGTCACCTCTGCCAGTCAAACAGCCCCCATATTGATTTGTACCAGGGGGGGGTCACTAGACCTAAATTGCTCTGGGGCACAGCGCCCCCTGGGGGGGTCCAGGGGTGTCACTAGACCTAAACTGCACTGGGACACAGCGCCCCCTAGGGGTGTCCAGGGGTGTCACTAGGCCTAAACTGCACTGGGGCACAAGCCCCCTTTTTTTTTATTCTTTTTTTTTCATACTTTATTGTGTTCATTTCATAATTTGAAAGTAATTAGAACAATAATTTCCATGACATTTGAAACACTTTTTTTTACAGCCCCCTTAGGTCCTCCTCTTATGGTATGCTACCCCGTAAGAAAATTGTGTATATTTTAACATTTAAATGCACCAATCTGGTGCACTTTAAAAAGAAATTCAGATATTAGATTTGCTTATTGTTATCTATGGATAGAAATATTTGTACTGTAGCCAAAACAGTTTTGCACACACAGGTGAAATAGTAATGATGATAGTCTACAGCAATAAGTTCACAACTATAAAGAATATTTGCTGAGTTTCACAGTTCAGAAATGGTCATAAATAGTGTACATTTCAGCACTCACACATGAAATTATGCAGAAGTGGTCACCTGTGTTGTTCAGCTAGGTAATCATCTTGGCCATCTATAGGCTACAAGCGATAGCTTCTTTTCCCATCTGGGAAAGTATGACTTGTTTTCCCTTCATGTTTCTGCATTAATGTCACTAGGAAGCATGCCAGTAGAAATATATATTCATATCTGTTTAGGTGGGATTGTCTGCATTAATGTCACTAGGAAACATGCCAATAGAAATATATATTCATATCTGTTTAGGTGGGATTGTCTGTAAACTAGGAAGTATGCCAGTAGAAATATATATTCATATCTGTGTAGGTGGGATTGTCTGCATTAATGTCACTAGGAAACATGTGAGTAGAAATATATATTCATATCTGTGTAGGTGGGATTGTCTAATATATATTCGTATCTGTGTAGGTGGGATTGTCTGTAGAAATATATATTCATATCTGTGTAGGTGGGATTATCTGTAATATATATATTCATATCTGTGTAGGTGAGATTGTCTGTAATATATATTCATATCTGTGTAGGTGAGATTGTCTGGAATCTGGCAATGTATGAACCATGATGGTGGGATACGTGGCTAAACAATTTTTAAACATGTGTGCAGGCTACTGACATAAACAGTTTACATTTCGGCCCAAAAGTTGGAGACCATGTAGAAATGTGTTGCAATTTCAAAGCCGGATTACTCGGGAACTCGGGTTTGCCATGTGTTGAGTGAAGAGTTTGTGAGATATTTCACAAAGAGTAATGGGTGAGCAATTTCATGCATGTTCAACGTTAATTTTCTAGTGAAACGTTTCTCAGAGCAATCGAAGCGGCGGTCATATAGGTTTAGTCAGATTTTTTCTTTTTTTTTCTTTTTTGCATGCCCAAATTTCCGTCAATGATTCCCGGGACACTGAAAGACCGGGGTACACGAAACTTGGTGGGCATGTACCCCCACATGGATAGCATGGAACCGTCATTTTTCGTTTTGATATGTAGCCCCCCCGCTGGACTGGACCCCCCGAAAGGAGGGTAGGGCAGACACAGTTCTCTGTGAATATCTTGAGAACTGTAGGGCCTAGGATGACCAATTTTTTCCATACGTTTGCCTCCAGTGGTCATGTTAACCCATTCCATGTGCACACATGTGCATAAACAGACACACACGCACACACATACATTTACAGTAATCATACGTATGACACATACTCACACAGTAGACATATGTACGCATGCATGCACATGCACAAACACACATACGCAGGCAAACACACAAGCACGCACATACACACACACACACACACACCTACACATAAACATAAACTTGTACACACACACACATGCACACAATTCAAGAATTTTTCCCGTCATCTACTTCCTGAATTTTTGGTCATTGATACCCGGGACACCGAACCACCGGGGTACATGAAATTTGGTGGGTATGTAGCCCCACTAGACTTTTACGGAAAAATTTCATTTCGTCCCCATCCCCCCGGTAAAAAATGAAAATGCAATATTATTCTGCTTTAATCGCCCCTATCTTCAGTTAAGATGTTCAGAACTGCACCAAATTTTATGTGTATGATTGACCTGGCATTCTCTGGGGGTATGCCAAGTTTCGTAGAATTTCATCCATGGGGGGGTCTAAAAAAATTAGGTTATGTGTACATTTAGTGACTGTACACTCATTGGCCTGTAAATGGCGGTGCACACATGTACACATGCACACACACAGGCACCCACATACTATCGGTATTAGAACGGCCGATACATAATTACAAATTCAGTAGGATTAAAAGAAAGCCAAAATAAATATTCATCATCATCATCATGGCTGCATTTTCAGTATTGGCGATAAGTAGTCGTTTGTCCACTAGATGGCGCATCGTTGCAGTGAGACGTAATTTTGTTGGAAGTTAAAAGTGGGTTGGAAGAACAATGGACGCTTCCTACAAGGACTAATTTACCGAAGCGAACATCTAATAAGGATAGGACGATGTTCACATGAAGTGTAATTCCCATTTCTTCTTAAAGCCGAAATAAATCTGAGGATGTTTATCGGACATGCTTGGTTTTTACTGCAGGTACGTTAATCTTGTAATATCAATAAGGACCTAGGTAATGTTACCGTTAGCGTTGGTTGAGTGATGGAGGCCCATTTGATTGATTGCATTTGTAGAAAACTATAAATGCGGTTATACCAAGCAAATTGATAGCAGCACTGTTTGTATCTTTCGACTGTCATTTATTGCATGTGCTACAAAATCATTCTGTGCAATGGAAGATTTACCAACGTTACACCGGTCTGATACAGTTTTGCCTATACATGCGTGAGACTGAGACGCCTGTTTATTTTGTTTTAAGTGCGTGCAGGGTGTGAGAGGGGAATCGATGTGCTTTGATTACAGCTTGGCAGTTGTCGTCTGTGAAATTAAAAAGCACGTGTGTGTGAAGTATCCAATGACACCTTCATTTCATTATGGCTGCTTTAGCAACACACCTTAAGCTACTGTGTAGTGGGTCCCATTTAGAAGTGGCTACTTCATTCGCGCTTTCCTTGACTAATGGAGCTGCGTGAATGTTATTACAACATTCGCCACGATATGGCAGTTTAAGTCCGCTTGATACTGTAAGGCGTAAGCCATTGGTTTCCAAAGGAGATTTTATTTGTGTCGCCAGCATAGCCTATTGACAATTTATGTTGTCAATAGGCCTACCTTATAATCCTACCTGTAGCTTAGGGAAGCTAACAGCTTTCTATTAGGATCTAGTTTGTTAGTTACCGTTTTGTCATAACTCCCTGATGCATTTTTGCATTTAGAATAGCCAGAGCGTGTATATCTCAATCGGAAAATTAAACAATATCGGCTGCCTATGGACTAGGCTGGGTGAACCCAGCCTGATCTGCCCGCTATTTATATTTTGATTTCTTAAAAGATTGAGCTTGGTCTGATGAAAGCCAGACTAGCCATGGACCTCAGTTACACAATGCAAGGGAACATGAATCAGCCTATATTTGCACGAACAATAACGGACAATAGCTCTTCAACTTTGGCCCGTTAAAATGTGTATGAACTGTCTAGCGACGCATTTCATCAAGGCCCATTTGGACATGTCAGTTATTTGCACCACTGGTTAGATGTAAAACAGCATTTCGTTTCAGACGACTGTTACTTAATTTGTGCATTAACAATAACGTTTCAGACTACTGTTACTTAATTTGTGCATTGACAATAAAGTATTATGTAGCCCTCTAGCTCTCCATCCGCGCACGCCGCCGGCTTCCAGCACCTCCACTGCTACTCTGCGTTGTGTTATTATCGTGAACGTGAGGGTGCATCCGGTAGGAAGGGAGACACGGACACAGAAGGGTTCGGGATTGTGGCAGACCGTACTTTACTGGGCTTCATAGACAGCATCTATAAGGTTGATGGCATATACTCTCATTTATAACCAGTATGAAAAATCCTAATGCACTTCAGTTGTACACTCACATGTTAATGAATCCCCATATTACATTCAAGTGCTAACGAATACCAAAACACTAACTAACTAGCACAGTAACACATAGCTTAGCACTGTATTAGTGGCCACATTACACTCGAAAATAACGAAAATAAAAAGTGCTTTTTCTCAAAATGACTCAGCATTTAAGTCTTCAATAACTAGGTATAAACAATAGCTCAACAAAACGAACTTTCTAAGTAGTATTACCCAAGATAATTTCTATTTTATAAACTCATGAAAATAACGTGACTTACCTATAAGGTTGATGGCATATACTAAAGAAAAGATGGCGTTCTAAGCTAAACACGCATCAACCCTACGGTGTATCAAAAGGAACAATCAGAGTTAAACTAACGAAAATATAAATAATACATAGTCATGCAGTGACACCTAGTGGCGCTACACATACACTGCCTTACATCCACCCCTTCTTTAATTGATGGCGTCCCAGCCATCAGATCTACCTAAAAACACCTTTACAGCATTATCTAAGAAAATGAAAACAATAAATATGTTGTGAATGCATGTGTGATATGAAGTGTGTGTAGTAAGTGTGTGCAGATGACTGTTATCAAGGTGCATTCATTATGGCTCTACAAATGTCCTGCAGCTCTTTTTGCTTTGGCCCTAAGCCACAACTTTCTCCCTCTTTCTATCTTTTGTTGGTCATTTTCTAGCTCCATGACATGGGACTCGAAGGTGAGTTTTACGGGGGGATGACGATTCCTTCTTGGGTTCCTCCTTTGAGTGTCAGTCCCTTGAGTGGAGGTGGCACCACCAACAGTCACAAGCACTTCCTCTCTTCCATTCATGTCTTCTGTCCCCAAATCAGCCTCCTCTGTACCCACGTGTTCCTCTTCTCCATTTACTGTTTCAGGCATAACTCTTTCCACCATGTCCTCGGTACTCTCACCCTCGGTTTCCTCTTCTGTGCCCAACTCAATATCTGCTTCCCCCATCTCGCTATCTGACTGGCTCTCTTCCATGGCAACTCCAGCCTCTTGCTCGACCGGAAGAAACATGCACTGAGTAAGGAGGTTCCGGTGAACCACTCTCTCTGCTCCTCCGTCCTCTGGTCGCACAACATACACAGGCAAGCTGGGTTGCTTCTTCACCACTACATACGGGCGTGCCTCCCATCGATCTCCCAGTTTCTGCCTCCCCTCCACATGACAAACTTTCACTAAGACTCTATCTCCCGCACTAAAGTCTTCACTCCTGGCCTTTCGGTCGTAATACTTTTTCTGTTGTTCCTTCGCCTGCTGAGACGTCTGATTAGCCAGGGCATAGGCCTGCGACAGAGAGTCATGCAAAGTCTGAACATACTCACTGTATTCACATGCCTCGCTGGTGGTAGGGAACCCAAAGACTAGGTCCACTGGGAGCCTGGGGTGTCTACCGAACATTAGGTAGTATGGGCTGTATCCCGTGGAGTCATGTCGTGAGCAGTTATAGGCATGTGTCATGGCATCAACATGCTCATGCCACCGGGGCTTCAAGTGCGGCTGTAGTGTTCCCAGCATGTTCATCAGGGTACGGTTGAACCTTTCGGTGGTCCCGTTACCCTGGGGGTGGTAGGGCGTTGTGTGTGTTTTAGTGATGCCAATGCACTTACACAATTCCTTTACAATCGCACTCTCAAAATTGCGTCCTTGATCGGCATGTAATTTGGCAGGGAAGCCAAACCGACAGAAGAAATTCTTCCACAGTACCCGAGCCACTGTGCCCGCCTTTTGGTCCTTGGTGGGGTAGGCCTGTGCGTAACGAGAAAAGTGGTCAGTAACAATAAGCACATTCTCTATACCACCTTTTGACTTTTCTAGTGACAAAAAGTCCACACAAACCAGTTCCATGGGGGCACTGGTATGGATACTGACAAGGGGAGCCCTGACATTGGTTGTGGGGGTCTTTCTAAGGCAGCATCTCTCACACTGTTCGCACCAGGCTTTGATCTCCTGAAACATTCTTGGCCAGTAAAATCTCTCTCTTATCAGCTGCAGTGTTCGCTCAAATCCTAAATGCCCTGAATCGTCATGGAGAGCTGTTTTGATGGCTGCACGAAACCTCTCGGGCAGTATTAACTGCTCCACCAACCCTCTATGACAGTCTCTGACCCGGCGGTATATGATGCCTTTCCTCACCACTAACCTCCTCCACTCTTTTAAAAGAAGGCCCCCATTCACGCCCACTTCCATCCTCTCACTACGGCTCGGCTTTTGGTTCCTGCTCCTGAAGTGTAAGATGGGGCTGATGACTGGGTCTTCCTTTTGCCCTGCCCGAATCTCCTGTGTGGTCATAGCAGGCAGTGCCTCCATCCCCACATCTCCATATGGCTCGCTGGTCACCAGCAGCTGGCCACTTTCAGACTCCTCCATGACAGCCGTGCTCTCCCCTGAGGCCTCCTCGGCTTCCTGAGTGGTTTGCGTCTCATCCTGTATCTGTCCACTCTCTCTGACTTGCTGAGGGCAGGTTTGTAGGGCCTCCGACACCTCCTGATTGGACATGCGTGAGAGTGCATCGGCGTTGGAATTGTCCTGTCCCCTCCGATACTGGATGTCAAAGTCAAATATGGACAGATGAGAAACCCACCGCTGGCCAGTGGCGTCGAGTTTGGCTGTGGTCATCACATACTTTAAGGGATTATTGTCCGTCAGAACAGAGAACTTGCGTCCATAGAGATGGTCATGGAACTTGTCGCAGGCGGCCCACTTGAGAGCGAGGAACTCAAGCTTGTGTGCAGGATACCTCGTCTCAGGTGGGCTCAAGCCTCTGCTGGCGTATGCAATAACCCTTTCCATTCCTCCTTGGATCTGTGCCAACACAGCGCTGAGCCCCTCTCCTGACGCATCGGTCTGCAGCAAGAAAGGCAAACTGTAGTCTGGATAGCCTAGCACTGGTGCATCTACCAACTTTTCTTTTAACGACTGAAAGGCCTCCTCGCATTCAGTCGTCCATAAAAAGAGTTGGTCAGGGCCTGGGCTTTTCTGGGCCCCTCTTTTCTTCTTTCTAGGGTCACCCAAGGTAAGACGGTATAAAGGGGCAGCCATACTGGAGTAGCCTTTCACATACCGCCTATAATAGCCCGCGAATCCTAAAAACTGAAGGACTTCCTTCCGATTAGTGGGCCTCACCCAGTCCTTAACCCTGCTGATCTTCTCTGGGTCCGTCCTGATCCCCTCTGCAGACACCAAGTGACCCAAGTACTGGACTTCCTTCCTCACAAGTTGGCACTTGGAGGGCTTCAGCTTCAAGCCATGTTCCCGAAGCCTGTCAAACACCAGTTGCAGCCTTTCTAAATGTTCATTAAAGGACTTAGAGAAAATAATGATATTGTCCAGATAAATAAGGAGATGGGTGAAATTCAAGTCCCCAAAACAGCAGGTCATAAGCCTTTGAAAGGTGGAGGGCGCATTCTGCAACCCAAAAGGCATTCTGTTGGCCTCAAACAGCCCCATGGGGGTACTGAATGCTGTCTTGTGCTTGTCATGTTCCGCGACTTCCACCTGCCAATAACCAGACGTAAGGTCGAGGGTGGAGAAGTACTTTGCTTGCCCTAAAGCCTCTAGTGCCTCCTCTATTCTCGGCAGGGGAAACGCATCTCTGGTGCTGCAGGAGTTCAGTTTCCTGTAGTCAATGCAGAGTCTTAGTGACCCATCTTTCTTGGTCACAACGACCACTGGAGAGGCATACGGACTCTTACTAGGGCGGATGACTCCTGCTGCCTCCATCTCTGTCAACAACTGCCTCACGTCTTGCCACTGGGATGGGGCGATCTTGCGATATGGCAGTCGAAAGGGCCTCGAGTCGACCAGAGGAATCTCATGCTGTATGGTTGTTGTGTGACCATAATCCAGGGGAGTCTGAGAGAACACACATGCGTTCTTGTCCAGCAGCTCCTTGAGAAGAGCACGCTGGTTCTCGTCTTCCACTGCCGCTGCACTTAGGTCAACACTACAACTAGCCACCACTTGGTCCAGACTGAGACATGCCTCTTTCTTCCCTGCTTCACCCTGCTTTTTGGCAGAGAACTCCACCACATTGTTAACGAGAACAGCATTGGCCAGACATGTCTGTGGTTTAATTGTAATGCCACGTTGGGAAAGATTCATCACCCTGACTGGAGTGCAGCCCCTTTTTACATCCACAAGGACTTTGGCGACCAAGAGATCCTGGGGGAGCTGCAAGGAGGCATGGCCTTCTATCAGGGCGGTGTAGGTCTTCCTTCGAGGGCCAGCTTTAATTTTACACCTTAAATCCATCTCTTTTCCACCAGGGATATGTATCTTACGGCCGGTGTAAACAGCAGGACCCACAACGTCATGCATTTCACTTTGCTCAGCGCTCCCCACCTTCAGTAAAGCCGTATACCATTCAGGATGATTCTTTTTGACCTGATGCAGAAACTGCTGGCCATATGCTTCTCGAAGATGGCAATGGGAGGCTCGAATGACATTGGTTCCCACCAGCAGGGGGACTGAGGAGCGATAGTCAGAATCAGGAACGACGAAGGTAGGCACAGCCTTATACTCTTTCCCAAGAACTTTCAGGTCCACGTGCAGGACACCGTGATAGGGCACGGTCTGACCTGTCGCACCCTCAATGGGTATTTTAGAAGAGCGTAGTTTCTGCTTGTGCAGGACAGGGTGGCCTCGCCAGTAGCTGTGAGTGACACTAGTTATCTGGGAGCCAGAATCAATGAGAGCTCTGCACTCCTTGCCATTGACTTCCACCACTCCTTCATTCCTGGGACCTACTAGGGGTGTTTCATCTCCATCAGTGTTAATCTGATTTACCGGTGGGTGGGGCCCTTGCTGCATGCCCATGGTTGCCCCAGCTACCATGGGCTTTAAGCGTTTAAAGGTTGAGCGGAAGGGGGTGTGTGCCTCTCAGCTGGGGTCTGGGAGGCTTCGGCTGGGATGGGAACTGGAAGCAGTGCTCTGCAAACTCGGGCTGTGTGTCCTAACTTTCCACACCGGTAACAGGTAAAGCTCTGGTTTGCCTTTCCCGGTGATGGCTGGACCGTTGGTGAGGAGATAAGTGGTGGAGCAGTGATTCTCAACTCTAGGTGGGATAACTTGGCCATTTGTTCCTCCTGATTGAGGGCTAATCTCTTGACCATCTCAGTCAGCTCTGATAATTCAGATGTGTGCTTTGCCTTCTCTGTTTTCACGTTTCCACCACCCTCTGAGGTTACATGTACCTGTGCATATGTTTTTTTCACTTTGTTTTGGGGCTGGAACTTTTTGTTTTCCCTAGCTAGGTTTCGTAGTTCAGCCTGCAGCTCGCGGAAGCTCAAGAGCCTGGGTGTCATTGGTGCGATTCGCATATACACGTCTTCATCGGTAAGGCCCCTCATGAACTGCCGGGTAAGTTTGCCATCTCAATCAAGGAAAGGCTTACCTCCCCTTTGTTTCTCCTCCACCACTCGCAATTTCGCCTCCAGTGCTATAGCATAAGAGCAGGCGGACTCTCCTGAATTCTGGCTCCGCTCGTAAAAGTCTGCTAATGGGTCTAAGGAGCCCCGTGTGTCGCTGTACTCTGACCTTAATTCCTCGAATGCTTTCTCTGGGGTCTGGTCATGGGGAGGTAGATTAAGGATCAGCTTTCTGGCTTCACCACTTAGGTGTCGCACCACCGTGGAAAAACGAAGGTGTGTGGGGAGCTCTATAGCCTCAAGAAGGTACTGCATGTCACGAATCCAGTCCTCCACCAGTATCTTACAGTCTGGATTTCCAGTGAAGACCTGAACATTTTTTACCTGATGAGTTTGCATGAAACCACCATAGGCTGTCATTGGAAGGCTTGGGCTGGCTCGAACAGGAGTCCGAGATTGTGCCACACATGGGTGGGTGTACATATGCAGGCTAGAAGAGGTGGGTGGAGGGACTGCTTGAGAAAGAACACCCGCATACCTGTTCAGGTGAGGACCTGGAACTGAGGTCTGTGGATACAGTGATTCAGGAACTGGATCAGGAAACGCTACGTGAGGGCTGTCTGCGGTAGTATGGGGTACTCCATTGGCAACCGATAAAGGCACTGATGTGGCTCCACTATAGCCTGGATCCTGAGCACTGGGAAATGGGTCATCAGAAAAATGCACTTGGGGGGTCTGCCCAGCAACAGCGGGCCTACTTGCAAA
The DNA here is from genome assembly GCF_018492685.1 of Alosa sapidissima. NCBI lineage: Eukaryota > Metazoa > Chordata > Actinopteri > Clupeiformes > Clupeidae > Alosa > Alosa sapidissima. The sequence goes on from NC_055974.1 coordinate 30,937,372, forward strand.
GTTTGCCGCTGGTGGTGTCTGAAAATTTGGTATGGGCATGTGGGGGACAGGGGTGGAATGTGTATAGCTTGAATAGACCTGGGGACTAGGCCTAAAAGGCTGGGATGGATAGGGGGTGGTAACTGGGTAAGTCATGGCAGGCTGCTGGACAGCTGGCATCCCTATAAAGACATGTTGTGGGGAGCTCTGTTGAGGCAGGGTAGCTACAGGCCCATGTCCACTGTGTTTGGGAACAGAGGTGTCCACCAACCTGTTTGCCTGGTAGCCTTGTTTTAGGTCTGGGCTAGTGTCAAAGCGAAGTGGTGGTACTTGCCCTGAAGCTCCAGAGCCTGGCTGTCTTGCTGCATGGGCTGGAGTGTAGTACTGGTCAGCATCGGGGGCATGCATTGCGGGTGGTGGCGTATGTCGTTCCAGGGGCGGTAGGGTGTCGCCTTCTGCAGGCCCTGCGGGTGGTTGGAGGCTGGACGCCCCAGCGGAGCGCCACCGCAACTTTAGGGGAGAGTCTGCATAGCTCTGTGACATTTTGCTATGTTTGCTATGTGACATGTAAATTAAATGACAGTGTAATGTAATATGTGGGTTATGAGTATATATCAAGCTGTAAGATATTAAATGTTTTAAAGCATGTACTTCAATGCAATCAGTATAGTGAATTATGCAGTTTAGCAAAAAAACATAACTGAAAAGGATGTCAGTTCAAACTTAAATTTTGACCTGAGTATTTCTCTAGACATCAATTAGATGCACAATAATCACATAAATCACCAAAACCTTATTATTCAAAAATATTCCCTAATATCACTTAACTAACAGTCAAATACATTTGACATCATTGAAAATTCCTCCAATAGCAACAGTCAAACAATCAAAATTCAAAACAGTCTGTAAAGGATATAGTGACGATGATGAATGTAATACCCAGAATCACAAATCTGGTTGAGAATGTCAGTCCGCTCATTTAAGGTGATACAGTTCAGCATTCAAAACACAGGCCTGGCTGTAGAATTTTCGCCCGCTTGGGTCTTGAAGTGCCACAATCCGGGTCACGGCACCAAAGATGTAGCCCTCTAGCTCTCCATCCGCGCACGCCGCCGGCTTCCAGCACCTCCACTGCTACTCTGCGTTGTGTTATTATCGTGAACGTGAGGGTGCATCCGGTAGGAAGGGAGACACGGACACAGAAGGGTTCGGGATTGTGGCAGACCGTACTTTACTGGGCTTCATAGACAGCATCTATAAGGTTGATGGCATATACTCTCATTTATAACCAGTATGAAAAATCCTAATGCACTTCAGTTGTACACTCACATGTTAATGAATCCCCATATTACATTCAAGTGCTAACGAATACCAAAACACTAACTAACTAGCACAGTAACACATAGCTTAGCACTGTATTAGTGGCCACATTACACTCGAAAATAACGAAAATAAAAAGTGCTTTTTCTCAAAATGACTCAGCATTTAAGTCTTCAATAACTAGGTATAAACAATAGCTCAACAAAACGAACTTTCTAAGTAGTATTACCCAAGATAATTTCTATTTTATAAACTCATGAAAATAACGTGACTTACCTATAAGGTTGATGGCATATACTAAAGAAAAGATGGCGTTCTAAGCTAAACACGCATCAACCCTACGGTGTATCAAAAGGAACAATCAGAGTTAAACTAACGAAAATATAAATAATACATAGTCATGCAGTGACACCTAGTGGCGCTACACATACACTGCCTTACAATTACATAAACTAAAGATGACTAAAATCTTATGTAGAAGAAGAAACATTCACAAAAAATCCATCCATCCAAAAATGACCTTTGTTTTTGATAGCTGTTGAAAACGGCATGGAACTGACAGAGATGTTTTTGTTTATAAATACATAAAAAATAAATAAATAAATAAATAACATTATGCTGATACCTTTTGCTTTTCCCAAATACAATGTAGCCTACAGGTGTAAGTGACCTTTCATCAATCCAGTTGCAATGGATGAACTGTGATGAACTGCCCTACTTGTGATTGTTTAGAGATTTTAAAGGTTTTATAACAATGCTACATCTTCTTTGGCTATTCTACAATCTATTCACCTTTTCAGCACCAGTAGGCTACTTTCTGTGCAGCCGCACACACACACTCAGGCATGCCAAACAAGCATACACAAAAGTTTCAAGAGTGGGGGATGGAGTAAAATATGGAGACAAATTGAAGTGTGATTTATTTTCGCGGAACGGATGTACAGGACGGAGCGGCGGTCATATTTTGTACCGCTATGCGGTACATCTAGTTTCAGGTTAGTTTGCAACAACATACAAGTTCACATTCACTTTTCGTTTACTGTGTTAACGTCAGCCAGCTAGTTAGCTAGCTCCGTTAAAGGGCAAAAATAAATGGATTTATTCCGTGTTCGAAAGAGTGTTTCATTGGCATCACACACAAGCAATGACAATAAAATAGTACACAATATACAGTATATCAATCAGAGACGTCCGAAACTAGTGCCATTTCATTCCATTGGCTGCTGTTTTGGAAATGTATTGTGTCTCGCGCACGCACAGAACACAGAACGGTGTCACTTCAGTGTGTCCTGAGGCACTTTTTTGACCGACTCGGGGAGACGGGAGTCAACTGATCAGTCCGACTGCTTTTCTTCCGACGGTCGGCCGTCGGGTTGGTGCGTTCCAGCCTTTAGATTCCGCTCGTTCATGTGATAGGTTTCCTTTATGGACAGACTGTGTGACATTAACATTACCAACGTGTTTTCCAATTAGGAAACAAGTATTAATGGACAATATGCTATTTTTTCTCTGTTAATATTGACAAGCTGGAGTGCTAGCCAGTTAACCTAACGTTCATCATTGACCCCATCAGGAGAACGTCAGGAGGGGGGGGGTATAACGGGTGTTAGTGAAGGCGGGGCCAGCCCAGGGGGTGAAAGTACATTTTGATTTGTTGAACACTGTGATCCTGAAGGAGGCAGGCTGCAATGTGACGGTACATGTGGAAAATTAACTCACCATTTATTTCAACAATATCATCGCGCTAGATTGTTGCTATGAAAGAATTTATTATTAATTTATCTGAGTTACACCCCATTCTGCCCCACTTTGACCTCTATACACACACACACACACACACACACACACACACACACCTGGGAGACTCCAGAATCCAGAGACCTCCAGTGTCTTGAGCTTCTTCTCCAGCTCTGCAACTCGGTTTCCCAGAATCCTGTGCAGTGGGGGGGGGGGTGAAGAGTGATTCTCAGCAAAAAGTCCTGCTTCCTGCTGCTTACCTCTGGTGCTAGCCTGCATCCTCTGTATATGCAATGGCTACAGTTAGCATGAGAGTCTAGCTGATGAAACATCACATGGAGTCCATGTTCATAGGACATTACATCATCATCAGGGCCAGTAAGTGGGAAGAGGCCATGTTCATAGGACATTATCAGGGTCAATAAGTGGGAAGAGGCCATGTTCATAGGACATTATCAGGGTCAATAAGTGGGAAGAGGCCATGTTCATAGGACATTATCAGGGTCAATAAGTGGGAAGGCCGAGCGATGTCCATGTTCATAGGACATTATTATTGTGGGGGCAGCCGTGGCCTACTGGTTAGCGCAGGACATTATTAGGCTCTGGTGTCAGTTCATATTCTCTGCAATTTGCGTGTCTGTTTGCGTGTGCCGCATCATCAGTAACTGACGTCTCTTGAAAGTGATGCGTGAGTGAGCAGGACATCATCAGTAATTGACGTCTCTTAAAAATGATGCGCGAGTGAGCAAG
>NC_055974.1:30951157-30981157 GCF_018492685.1 Alosa sapidissima
TGACTTGCATTGACCATGTTTACAATTTTATATAATATAATTGATTTGCATTGAGCATGTTTACAATCTTATAGAATATAACTGATTTGCATTGAGCAAGTTTACAGTACAATCTTCACTTAAAACAAGCAAATGCATCATTAGGCCAACTGGCAATAGTTTGAACAAAAAAACTGTTCTGGGTTACACCTCATTACAATAAGGGACTAGGCAAATGTTACATATCCTACACACAGCCAAATACACAGACACACGGAAAAGTAAACACTCAGCATCTCTGTCCCAGATAAGGGAGTTATTCCGCTCGCACTCTACCATGGGTAAATCAATGTCTGAAAGCACACATGCGCGCTCGCATTCTGCTCTGGGTAAACTGTTGTTTAAAAGGACACGCACACCACACGGCCGCGCACTTTTACGCACCGTCACCGACCAGGTGCATCACTACAGGTGATATCACCTACACTACAGCACAAAGAAAGATATTAACGACATTTGCATTTATTCAGCAGGTAGACGCGTTTCTCCCAAACAACTACAGGGCTAAACTAAAAGTAGACAAATACGGTATAAAAGTGTGAAAATAGTGTTATAATAACCCGTTTCAGTGTGAATTTATAAATAACCCATCATGTTTTGCGGCAGAACAACGCTTAAACCTAGCCAGGAACTCCAGTGTCAGCTAGAGAAGTCTACCTGGCCACGTAGACTATTTAATCAGTCTAATGTCAACATAGGCTACACCGGGTAAGTAGAGCCTTGATGACTTAAGAAGATAGATAGTTCTTAGCCGTTCTTTAGAATTACCCTACTGTAATAACAGGCTAATCTAAAGCGGTGTTACCATAGAAGGTGGAATAACCGTCTAGCAAGGTTTCCCTTCCACACCATATGGCAGGAGAAAGCATCCCCGGTGACCGCGAACCTCTCTGGCTCCTTCCCGCCCGCACTTACCTCACTCACGAGACCCTGCCAGTCACTCTCGCGCCGGCTGGAGTGATTCATGGTTTTCACGAGGCCTCTCTCCATGACCCCGAACTCTTTGCCGTCTCTATTTTAACGGATGAAACAGACACGCAAACTAACTCGCGTTAGTCCCGAAGAAAACTCACACGTCCATACCAAAGATCCTTGATTACTAGCTCCTCCCTCCCCCGCGCAGTTCACTCTCCGTCACCTGTTGGGAGCGGGTAGTCGAGGGAGGAGACGCGTGAAGACGCAGAACAATGGCTTGCATGTTAGTCTAGTTCTGTTATCATATATTAAGCCTTTCTTTTAATTTATTATGGTAACATAATTAGTTTTCAGTACAGAAACGAAATGTAGTCTGTTACTCGAATAAAATGTTTCCATCAAGACAGTAGCATTCCTTTTAAACAGTAGATGGCGACAGAGAAACGTTAGACCAATGGTCCCCAAACTTTTCCTTCAGAGGGCCAGAGACTCCGAGTATGTCAGTAACCGTAAATAGCTTAGTGCTGTGTACAACAGCAGTCTACCTTAGTTGAATATTAATCCATTACATTAACATTTACAATTAAATACCATTGTAAGCTGTGTTTATTTTATATTGCCATCATGCCATATTGATATAAAATGTAGATCAACATGGAAATAGCTGAAATTAAATAATACTAATACAAATACTTTAGCATTCCCAAAAGTATATTTTATTAATATTTTATGTCTTTGCATACACAGCTCAAGTTGTGAACAATAAAAATATCGTACAAATAATTTAAAGTTCTCAAACTGTGAGAGTTTTATGAGGTTCTTGAATTTCCCCTGGGGATCAATAAAGTATCTATCTATCTATCTGGGGAGGAAGCACATGGAAGAAGGATGCGGGGCGAATTGACAGGCTGGTAAGGAAAGCTGGCTCTGTAGTGGGAGCTGAACTGGAGTGCATCACTTCACTATCTGACAAAAGGACCCTGAACAAACTGATCAACATCTTGGACAATGAGTGTCACCCACTCCACAGCACTATTGTTAAGCAGAAGAGCCTGATCAGCTGGAGACTTCGCTCACTGCCTTGCACAACAGACAGACTGAGAAAGTCATTTGTCCCCAGGGCCATTGAACTGTTCAATGCTTCACTTAAGGGAAGAGGAGAGATAGACTTCTCTGCATAGTCTGTCTGCCTCTTCACCCCCTCCATGTTTGGATAGTCTGTCCACTAGCCACTTTTACCACTGTCTTTCTGCCTCACTGTTTGCGTGCTATATTAGCACATTAGCACATATGCATAACCCCTCCCTCCATGCCACAGCCGAACTGTGGCCGCACTTATACCTTTTCTTAAAATAGTTAAATATATAGATATATAGACTTTATTCTGCATTGTTGCACTGTTGGACTTACTCATTTGCACTATCACCATTGCACTATCACCATGACACTCATTCACACAGAGCCAGACCTTACCTTATCTTACTATGCACAGAGAATCACAGGCTCAGTCCCTGCCTCAGTCATTGCAAGCGCCTCTGATTGATTAATCACCACTATGTGGATACTGTTTTTAGAACTGATTTAGATTAAGCGTTAGTATAATTTGTATTTTAGTATATTTAGTATATTCTCTATCTTCTACTGTCCTTATTGCTTAGTTGTTTTTTTATATTATATACTTTAATTACTTTTTCTGCTGTTAAAGAATGTGTATGTGTTGTCTGTATGCTCAAAGTCAAAGTCAAAGTCTGCTTTATTGTCAATTTCTTCACATGTCAAGACATACAAAGAGATCGAAATTGCGTTTCCTACTATCCCACGGTGGAGACAAGACATATTTTACCAATTAGGTCCACAGACAAACATAACATTCAAGTAAACAATATAAAAAGTAAAAATAAGAAGGCACATACAATGAAAAATTTGGTAGAAATTGTGCAATTGTGCATACAGTAGACAGTCAATATAATAGTGCAAAAGTCAGGCCAATAAATGGCTGAGGTAGTTTTGTTTGACCTAAGTATGCATGTGGCATAGTGGTGCAAGTTATGTAAGAGCAGCAGAAGTGTGTTCAGAAGTGTTCAGGACAACAGGACAACAACAACAAGTTGCAAGTGTGCAAGTGTACAAGTGGAGTAGTGCAAGTGGAGTAGTGCAAGGCAGCCATTTTGGGTCTAAAAGTCCAGGATGTTATGTAGCTGAGGGTGGAGGGGGGAGAGAGTTCAGCATCCTAACAGCCTGGTGTATGAAACTGTTGGTGAGTCTGGTGGTGCGGGAGCGCAGGCTTCTGTACCTCTTCCCAGAGGGCAGTTGATCAAACAAATTGTGAGCGGGGTGACTTGCATCACTCACAATTGTGGTCGCCTTGCGGGTGAGGTGGGAGGTGTAAATGTCCTTCAGGGAGGAGAGTGAAGCACCAATGATCCTTCCAGCTGTGTTCACTATGCGCTGCAGGGCTTTCCTGTTGTATTCAGTGCAGCTTCCGCCCCACACAGCGATACAGCTGGAGAGGATGCTCTCAATGGTGCCTCGGTAGAATGTGGTCATGATGGCTGGTGGAGCACTTGCTCGCCTGAGTTTCCGCAGGAAGTACAGGCGGCGCTGAGCTTTCTTCGCCAGTGATGCAGTGTTGGTGGTCCAGGAGAGGTCTTCGCTGATGTGCACCCCCAGGAATTTGGTGCTGCTCGCTCTCTCCACCACAGCACCGTCGATGGTCAGTGGCAGGTGTTGGGTGTGACCTCTCCGGAAGTCAACAACAATCTCTTTGGTCTTGCTGACGTTCAGCAGGAGGTTGTTGTCCCTGCACCACGTGGTCAGATGGTCGACCTCCAACCTGTATTGAGTCTCGTCGCCCTTGGTGATGAGACCCACCAGAGTTGTGTCGTCAGCAAATTTCACTATGTGATTGTTGCTGTAGGTTGCAGTGCAGTCATGCGTCAGCAGGGTGAAGAGCAGCGGACTGAGCACGCAGCCTTGGGGGGCCCCTGTGCTCAGTGTGATGCTGCTTGAGGTATTGTTGCCAACACGTACTACTTGAGGCCTCTGACAGAGGAAGTCCAGTAGCCAGTTGCAGAGGTAGGTACTGAGTCCCAGTTTGTCAAGTTTGCAGATGAGTTGTTGTGGTATTATGGTGTTGAATGCAGAACTGAAGTCTATAAACAGCAATCTCACATATGAGTCTCTTTTTTCCAGGTGGGTGAGGGCTGGGTGGAGGGCAGAGCAGATTGCATCCTCTGTGGACCGTTTGGCTCAGTATGCAAACTGGAAGGGGTCCATGGTGGGGGGGAGAATGGATTTGATGTGTGACATGACAAGCCGCTCAAAGCACTTCATGATGATGGGTGTCAGTGCCACGGGGCGGTAGTCATTGAAGCAGGATGGAGCAGTTTTCTTCGGCACAGGTATGATGGTGGCAGCTTTGAAACATGATGGGACGATGGCTTGCTTCAGGGAAGTGTTAAAGATGTCTGTGAAGACATCCTTAAGCTCCTCAGCGCAGTCCTTCAGTGCACGACCTGGGATGTTGTCTGGGCCTGCTGCCTTACGGGTGTTGATAGCAGCAAGTGTCCTCTTCACGCTGTCGGCAGAGAGGCACAGGGGCTGCTCGTGTGTGTGAGGGGTCTTCTGTGGGCAAGTGCTGTTTTGTGCTTCAAAGCGAGCAAAGAAACGGTTCAGATTGTTGAGCAGAGGGATGTTGCTCTCACAGCTCTGTGGCGCGGGCTTGTAGTCCGTGATGGCCTGAATGCCCTGCCATAGGCTTTGTGCGTTCCTGCTGTCTTTGAAGTGGGTGGTTATCTTGTGAGTGTATTCCTTTTTTGCTTCTGAGTATGCTGCTGAGACCTTGAATTTCCCCTGGGGATCAATAAAGTATCTATCTATCTATCTATCTATCTAAGTTGTTAGCAGGTAGGTTTACTCTTTCTGCCTACCTGCACAGCGGAATACGTGATCGTCATACGTGAGAGTCAAGTGCAGAGTAACATTTTTATTGAGTAGTGGTGTCATCAGTCATACGTGAGAGTCAAGTGCAGAGTAACATTTTTATTGAGTAGTGCTGGTGCCATCAGTCATACGTGAGAGTCAAGTGCAGAGTAACATTTTTATTGAGTAGTGGTGCCATCAGTTATACGTGAGAGTCAAGTGCAGAGTAACATTTTTATTGAGTAGTGGTGCCATCAGTTATACGTCAGTTATCGAATTACAGCATTCATTATCTATCTATCTATCTAATTACAGTTGCATGCATTCATACACTTATCCACTCTCAACAGAAGTGCTGGAATAAACATCTGAAATGACCACCATTCTAACTTTCACTCACCTGGTGAGAACTGTGTGATCTCTGCTGTCTTTATATGAACATTTAAACGAGTGAATAAAAAATAGAAATAATTATCCCAGAAAGTCCCAGAAATATGACTTGAATAGAAGTTAGGCCTATTAACAATTAATTGATAACATTTTAGAATACTTTGAGCACTGATGCAGTAAGCATAGGCCTATCTTACATTGTTTGCAGGTAGGCCTAAATTTCATTCAGTTTTCAATGGCAAACTCGAAACAGCCCCAAAACAACCACCAGTGGACAAAAAAGGTATTACAAGTGTACTTGACTCACCAAAGAGAATGAATGGAGGAAATTACGGAGGGTATAGTTTGACGGTGTCATGCGGGCCAGATGCTATATACCAAGGACATTTTTAGGGGGGCACCCAAAATGAGGTGGCGGCCCATATCCGGCCCGCAGGACGTAGTTTGGGGCCCACTGCGTTAGACTGTCTGATCTTGCTGCTTGCAGTTAGAATGCAGTTATATATGATGTAGTGAGTTTAGAATGCAGTTATATATGATGTAGTGAGTTTAGAATGTATATAAGTATCAGTATAAGTATACTCTTTTGATTTGGTCTATGCATTTATCCCAATCTGTGAATTAGTGAAACACACTCAGCACACAGTGAACAAACAGTGAGGTGAAGCACACACTAATCCCGGCGCAGTGAGCTGCCTACATCAACAGCGGCACTCGGGGAGCAGTGAGGGGTTAGGTGCCTTGCTCAAGGGCACTTCAGCCGCGCCTACTGGTCGGGGTTCGAACCGGCAACTCTCCGGTTACAAGTCCGAAGTGCTAACCAGTAGGCCACGGCTGCCCCAATATATGCAATATTGGAGTTTAGAATGTAGTTATATATGCTATAGTGAGTTTAGAATGTTATTCCAAACAGTATTGAGGTCATAATGTTTGTTTTGTTTGCTTGATTTGAGGGTTGAGGCTGTCTCCTAAACAGGGGGGGTATTCCAAGTAGCCTACGTGGTTTAGTGACAATCCTGGGTAAGTTAACTCAGAGTAAGTGGTAAACCTCCTACAACAAGAGCCCTATGGAATTGTTTTGTGAGGAAAATGAGGAGATTTGTCATTTACAGGACTCTGAGTCCACTTAGCCAGGTGTGTCACTAAACCACGTACTTGGACATTAGGCCGCCCCACTGGAGCCGTGTGATAACCGATGCATGCAGGGAGTCATGTGAGCGGTGCTAGTGTAGTGGTTAAGGAGCTGTAGTGTGTGTGTGTGTTTATGAGAACACACACACATACACTCACTCTCTCACACACACACACACACACACACATCGCACACACACACAGTCGTTGGTATGTGACACACACACACACACACACATGCTAACACACAGTCATTGCTACTGTAAGTGACTTAACACACACACACACACGGTCGTTGCTATGTGACTTAACACACACAGATACACACACAAACGCACACACACTAACACACACATACACACACAGTCGTTGCTATATGACTTAACACACACATAGCTCATACTCACACACACAGACACACACTACTCTCTTTCTCTCTCTATCACTCTCTTAACACTCACACACACACCACACACTCACACACAGTCGTTGGTATGTGACGTATACACACACACACACATACACATGCTAACACACACACACACACACAAACACAGTCATTGCTAAGTGACTTAACACACACACACACACACGGTCGTTGCTATGTGACTTAACACACACACGCACACACACTAACACACACAGACGTTGCTATGTAATACACATAGCTCATACTCACACACTGAACCTAGACAAACACACACACACACACACACACACACACCACACACACACACATACACACTCACACACATACCAAATGCGAACACACTTCCAGCTGAGAAGGCTCATAACGGCCAGACAACTGGGACTGCTTTCAGTTCTCTATCAGGTCCTCTGGTGTGTGTGAGACGAGTGGTGTGTGTGTGTGTGTGTGCGTGTGTGTGTGTATGTGTGTGTGTGTGAGAGGAGTGGTGTGTGTGCAACTGTGCGTGCGCATGTGTGTGCGTGTGTGTGTGTGTGCGTGTGTATGTATATGCATGTGTGTGTGTGTGTGTGTGTGTGTGTCTAGGTTCAGACCTTCCACTGACCATTTTTTTCTCTTTTCAGTGTTTCTTAGTAAACACTCACCACATCCTGACCCGAAGGTGTTTGTGTGTGCCTGTAAGTATCATAAAACCTCACCTATAAGCGGAAAATCCACTGTCCTTTCTGCACATGTTGTTTCACACATGTGGTGGCACAAGAAATAGCAAACATGCAAACACACACACACGTTCACACACAAACACATTCACACACACATACCTTCACACACACACACACACACACACACACACACACACACATACCTTCACACACACACACACACACCTTCACACACACATACACACACGCACACACACACACGCGCACACACACATACACACACACGTTCACACACACCTTTCCTCTTCATGTCTATGTCATAGGAAGAGCAGTGGTTATGACCGTGTCTCAGATAAAGAGTTTGCGTCTTTATCGATAATGTCCATCTGTGTCCATTCTTGTCCAGCATTTGCAGATGTGATGTGTTTGCTCTGACCACACTCCCTTTTTAATACACACACTTATGAAGATACACCTGTGAAACACAAGGAAACAGAGAAAAAATGCAAAACATACACACACGCACACACACACAGACACACACATGCGCACACATAGACACACACACGCACACACACAAATACATTTATGCTGATAGTAGCTCTGATACACATGGAAACAGAGAAAAATGTCAGAAAGATGAGAACTATAGCAAAACGGTGCCCCCCAACACACACCAGAAGACCCAGAGACTAGACACACACGGCGTGTGTGTGTGCGCGTGTGTGTGTCGCACGTCTCACATGTCCATCTGGGGCGGTGTCATCTGTGTGTCCAGCCAATCACTGCGTCCGCCTCCCCCTGCCTCACTTCCTGTGTGAGAGTGAGAGGGTGTGGGGAAGTTACACTCTGGGTGTGAAACTGAGTTGGACAGCATACACACGCATGCACACACACACACGTGCACGCGCACACACACCATGGCCAGAATATGGAGCCTGCTGCTTTATTGTTCTTTTTCTACTGTCTGTGAGTATTATTACCATTCTGATACTTATTATGTTGCGCACACACACACACACACACACACACACACACACACACACACACACACACACACACATACTTCACATGCCTACTGTCTGTGAGTATTATTACCATTCTGATACTTATTATGTTGCACACACACACACACACACTTCACATGCCTACTGTGAGTATTATTACCATTCTGATACTTATTATGTTGCACACACACACACACACACTTCACATGCCTACTGTGAGTATTATTACCATTCTGATACTTATTATGTTACACACACACACACACACACACACACATATATATTTCACATGCCTACTGTCTGTGAGAATTGTTATCATTCTGATACTTATTATATTAAATATACACACACACACACACACACATTCAAACACACACATTCAAACAGCCATGCTTTTTCGCTGGTGTGTGCGCAATTTGAATACTCTAACACACAAATAAACCGATCTACAACCTGCATCTCACACTTCACACATGTGTGTTAGTGGCCTCTGTCACTGTATGTGAGTACTGTAATCTTCCATGTTGTAGATAAAATGTGTAAATGTGTGTGTGTATTGTATTGTGTATGTGTGTACACATAGCTGTATGTACTGTATGTGTGTGTGTATTGTATTGTATTGTGTATGTGGTAGATGTGTGTATGCGTGTGTATTTATTGTATTGTGTATGTGGTAGCTGTGTGTATGTGTGTGTATTGTATTGTGTATGTATTTAACTGTGTGCATGTGTGTGTCTGTATTGTATTGTGTATGTGTCATCATATTCATTTGTATTTGATATAGATTGTAATTCTTTTCTATTTAACATGGTCTATTATTTAGTTTCACTTTCATGTCAAGAGCCGAACCTGTTATGACACTACCATTGCTATGCTTACATCATCATTCCCACTCAGATAAATTAGAAACAAACAGCACAAATTAAAGACAGGTGATGAGGACGATGGCAGAGTTCATGATGTTATTGGATAATTAGTAAGGTGATGAGGACGATGGCAGAGTTCATGATGTTATTGGATAATTAGTAAGGTGATGAGGACGATGGCGGAGTTCATGATCTTATTGGATATTTTAAAGGTGATGCGGAGTTCATGTATCTTGTTGGATATTTAACAGGTGATGCGGAGTTCATGTATCTTGTTGGATATTTAACAGGTGATGCGGAGTTCATGTATCTAATTGGATATTTGATCTTTTATTTGTCAGATGGATCTCTGATCTTACAGACACCGTCCTTCATTGCAGCAGAGGTTGGTGAAGACGTCCATCTCAACTGTTTCTACTTTAAGGACACCGTCTCAAGTGCCGTCTGGATGAAACAGCCCGTTGGAGAGAAGACAGTGACCATCGCCTCATATTACGCTTCAACTACAAACTATCACAATGGCTTTGACAGGAGCGGCCGATTTAAACTGGACAGTGCCACTAACAGCATCAATCTGACCATCTCCCAAGCACAAGCAGCGGACTCTGCTACCTATTATTGCGGATTCATCTATTATACAGAAGTGACTTTTGGAAAAGGAAGTGTCTTATTTGTCAAAGGTAAGATTTGTGTTTGTGTTCTTTTTCTTTAACAAGGCCAGTGGTAGCACAGTGGTTACCTGGACTAACATGCGGTAGCCTGAAACGTTACTGAAAGCAAGGCCTGAGTTACTGAAACGTTACTGAAAGCAAGGCCTGAGTTACTGAAACGTTACTGAAAGCAAGGCCTGAAACGCTACTGAAATGTTACTGAAACGTTACTGAAAGCAAGGCCTGAGTTACTGAAACGTTACTGAAAGCAAGGCCTGAAACGCTACTGAAACGTTACTGAAAGCAAGGCCTGAAATGCTACTGAAACGTTACTGAAAGCAAGACCTGAAACGATACAGCAAGCAAGGCCTGAAACGCTACTGAAAGCAAGGCTTGAAACGCTACTGAAAGCAAGGCCTGAAACGGTACTGAAAGCAAGGCCTGAAACGCTACTGAAACGGTACTGAAAGCAAGGCCTGAAACGCTACTGAAACGGTACTGAAAGCAAGGCCTGAAACGGTACTGAAAGCAAGGCCTGAAACGGTACTGAAAGCAAGGCCTGAAACGTTACTGAACGCAAGGCACTTAACTCTAAACTGGCCCGGGGACAGCGGCCTGTAAAATAAATGACACAAGTATGTCGTTATGGATAAAAGCTTCTGCTAAATTAATAAATGAGCTAAGTGAGCTAAGACATGCTAGCCTGACGTTGTCATACTCAATTCTAGTCAGAACTAGACTCTGATACTGCTCCATTGGTATGTGATCATTCTAGTCAGAACTAGACTCTGATACTGCTCCATTGGTATGTGATCATTCTAGTCAGAATTTGAGTCTGATACTGCTTCATTGGGATGTGATCATTCTAGTCAGAATTTGAGTCTGATACTGCTCCATTGGGATGTGATCATTCTAGTCAGAATTTGAGTCTGATACTGCTCCATTGGGATGTGATCATTCTAGTCAGAATTTGAGTCTGATACTGCTCCATTGGGATGTGATCATTCTAGTCAGAATTTGAGTCTGATACTGCTCCATTGGGATGTGATCATTCTAGTCAGAATTTGAGTCTGATACTGCTCCATTGGTATGTGATCATTCTAGTCAGAACTAGACTCTGATACTGCTCCATTGGTATGTGATCATTCTAGTCAGAATTTGAGTCTGATACTGCTCCATTGGTATGTGATCATTCTAGTCAGAATTTGAGTCTGGTACTGCTCCATTGGTATGTGATCATTCTAGTCAGAATTTGAGTCTGGTACTGCTCCATTGGGATGTGATCATTCTAGTCAGAATTTGCTCCATTGGTATGTGATCATTCTAGTCAGAATTTGAGTCTGGTACTGCTCCATTGGGATGTGATCATTCTAGTCAGAATTTGAGTCTGGTACTGCTCCATTGGTATGTGATCATTCTAGTCAGAATTTGAGTCTGATACTGCTCCATTGGTATGTGATCATTCTAGTCAGAATTTGAGTCTGATACTGCTCCATTGGTATGTGATCATTCTAGTCAGAATTTGAGTCTGATACTGCTCCATTGGTATGTGATCATTCTAGTCAGAATTTGAGTCTGATACTGCTCCATTGGTATGTGATCATTCTAGTCAGAACTAGACTCTGATACTGCTCCATTGGTATGTGATCATTCTAGTCAGAATTTGAGTCTGATACTGCTCCATTGGTATGTGATCATTCTAGTCAGAATTTGAGTCTGATACTGCTCCATTGGTATGTGATCATTCTAGTCAGAACTAGACTCTGATACTGCTCCATTGGTATGTGATCATTCTAGTCAGAATTTGAGTCTGGTACTGCTCCATTGGTATGTGATCATTCTAGTCAGAATTTGAGTCTGATACTGCTCCATTGGGATGTGATCATTCTAGTCAGAATTTGAGTCTGGTACTGCTCCATTGGGATGTGATCATTCTAGTCAGAACTAGAGTCTGGTACTGCTCCATTGGGATGTGATCATTCTAGTCAGAATTTGAGTCTGATACTGCTCCATTGGGATGTGATCATTCTAGTCAGAACTAGAGTCTGGTACTGCTCCATTGGGATGTGATCATTCTAGTCAGAATTTGAGTCTGGTACTGCTCCATTGGGATGTGATCATTCTAGTCAGAATTTGAGTCTGGTACTGCTCCATTGGTATGTGATCATTCTAGTCAGAATTTGAGTCTGGTACTGCTCCATTGGTATGTGATCATTCTAGTCAGAATTTGAGTCTGGTACTGCTCCATTGGGATGTGATTATGGTGTTTCAACCGATACAGGGGCTTTTCTTCTCCACAAATGCCGCCTTCTTCTCCACAAATGCCGCCTTCTTCTCCACAAATGCCTTAACATTGTTTTCTGGTTATTGGGCTCTCAGTATCTCAGACATCACAAGTCTCCCGAAAGTTCCGGGAGTCTCCCGCATATTGATAGCGGCTCCCTGACGCCCGCAAATTAGATAAAATCTCCCGGGATCTAGAGCGAGCGATCACACAGACGAGACTTAAAATCGCATGTGCATCTGAGTGTAGCGCGCACACGACAGGGGGGAGAGAGAGGGGTGTTGTGTGTGTGCCTGAGCGCATCCAAGACAGAGAGCATCCTGATTGGCCTGTTTCGCTAAATCAACCAATCAGTTTTCAGTGTAGACGAGCTTTTTATCCCTTTTCTCCCCAACTTAATCAGTTCAGTGTATCTAGGAACAGGAGCGTCATGGCAGTCAGTGCCCCCAAAAAAGGAAAATGTAAGACCCATTTCAAAGTGTACCCTTGTCTCGTAATCATAAGAGTAAAAAATAATGATAGGCCTAGTCTTGCACGCTGCACTGTTTGTAATAGTGACTTTAGCATTGCCCATGGCGGGTTAAATGATTGCAAAAAACATGTTGAGGTGAGTTTAACTAGTGTCAATTCATGTGCATACTATTCAGGCCTATACTAGATGGCTAGTTGCCAAGGCTACATGAAAAGACCAAACTACCAAAATCTACATATTTTATTTTCACAATTTCTATCTATAGGCCTTCCTTATTTGGTGTGCTGACTAGACATTATTGACATATTATAAACATATTAATCTGTATTTCAGTATCTAAGCAGGCTAAAGTTATTATTATTTTTATTAATTTATTTATTTATTTATTTTGCGGGGGTGGGGGGGGGGGGGGGGGGGGCTTCGTGATACCTCCCTGAAATTACTTTTTGCAGGTTGGGATGTCTGGTATCTTGTACAACAGACATGATAGCAAAATCTACATGTCGACCTTTTAGCAATAGCGTTTTCGTTAGGAAGAACCGGGAATAATGAAGCACTTTATATTTTAAATGTCTCAAACCGTGACTCCGAACAGCTCTGGTTCAGGCACAGTTGCTCCACAACGGAACAAGTCCAGACTGAACTTCCCAACCTCAAATGTTGTGGGCAGGGGCTAAGTTCGGCTGGCATCCAGGCTGAAGACATGCCTGTCTTATTACAAAAAGGGTGAGAGTGAGTTTGTCTTGGACAGACTGATTACACAAGGTGAGCTAGGAGTAAGTAGATCACAGAGAGAGGGGTGAGTAGATCACTGAGTGAGTAGATCACTGAGTGAGTAGATCACAGGATGAGTAGATCACTGAGTGAGTAGATCTCAGGGTGAGTAGATCACTGAGTGAGTAGATCAGTAAGTGAGTAGATCTCAGGGTGAGAAATAAGTAGATCACAGGATGAGTAGATCAGTAAGTGAGTAGATCACAGGGTGAGTAGATCACTGAGTGAGTAGATCAGTAAGTGAGTAGATCTCAGGGTGAGAAATAAGTAGATCACAGGGTGAGTAGATCACTGAGTGAGGGTGAGTAGATCACATAGTGAGTAGATCAGTGAGTTAGTAGATCACATAGTGAGTAGATCACAGGATGAGAAGACCACAGGGTAGGGGGAGACTAGATCACATAGTGAGCTGATCAGATAGGGGTGAGTAAATCAGTAAGTAGATTTCAGGGTGAGTAGATCACATAGTGAGGAGATCACATGGTGAGGGGTCATTAGATCACAGGGTGAGTAGATCAGTAAGAGAGTAGATCACAGAGTGATGTTTCTGGTCTGTGAATTACTGTCTGTGATATCACTTTTGGAAAGAAACAAACAACATCTGAAAGATCAACCACTAAATGACTAGATTAAATCTCTAACAGATGATGATTAGACAGGTCACTTTAGCCAGGTCACTTTAGACAGGTACCTTTAGAGTCTGTTTATATCAGATCATCCCGTCTTGCTTCATAATGATGCTGCAAACTGGATACTGCAAGCTTGGTGTGACTCCAGATACGTAAGGGATAATGGACGACACGGTGGTCTGTTCACAGAAGTTAATGCACGGTCGAGGTTGTAAACGGCCCCGACGCGAAGCGGACCTCGTAAGTGCATGAACTCCTGTGAACAGACCACCGTGGAGTCCATTATCCCACTTATTCCACTGTTGGCACTTGCGTTGTGTTCATTTCCTGTTACAATTTAAACGTTTTAATCGCTAAAACTTGTCTTGTTTGTAGAACTACTTTCTTCCGACACATATCAACTGATTTCTCAACTTGCAGGACAAACTGCCGTTACTAGTTCTAAATGGATGGTTGCTACGGCCAAAGGCCAGTCGTTAGTTCTATCTCTCCCGTTGTCAAGCGGGCGTATCCCAAGATTCTGATGAACTTTAGCTTTGTAACATCGCTATTTTCCCTAGCCTACTGTCATCCATCTAGATAAAACCCACCTCCGTCATATGCTACAATGTTGCCATGTTCTGAACGTCTGCATTTTACAGCTCGGATGCAACGTGACGGTTCATTTAAACTTCACAACGAGTTTGGCGAATTAATATACAAGTGTGATACGGCCAAAAAAATGGATCTACTTCATAGGTGTGCAGATAACATACGGTTAATGGTCGTTCTAAATTACGTAGGACAATGGGAAATTCAACCAAGCAGTGGAATAAAGTAGTATTATCGCTTCTCATTGGCTCTCCATGTTGGACTCATGATACAGCAGTGTTATAGCTTCTCATTGGCTCTCCATGTTGGACTCATGATACAGCAGTGTTATAGCTTCTCATTGGCTCTCCATGTTGGACTCATGTGAGCTGGGATATGAAGTGCAGTATCACCACTGATTCTCTGATTGTTGTACTCACGTGGGGTGCAAACTCCATTGGTAACATGCAGGTGTGTATATATGTTTGTTTACGTGTGTGTGTGTGTGTGTGTTTGTGTGTGTGTGTGTGTGTGAGTGTGTGTGTGTATGTATGTGAGTATGTGTGTGTGTGTGTTGTGCACATAGGAGGTGGGAACTCCAGGAGTGGTGTGTTTGAGCTGCAGCGTGGGTTTGAGTCAGAGTGCCCCAAAGTGTCAATCATCCTGACGAGTCTCCGCTTCCCAGACGCACACACTCACAACTGCATGGTGGAGGCCTGCACCCACATCCTCTCTGCAAACAGGACAGCGCCACCAAGTGGTAGGAGTCTCTGTGCTATCAACTAGTCCATGTGTGATACAGCACTATTTCTCCTTTGTGTGCCTGTTGAGTAACATTAAATACTCAGTTATAGTTATCGTGTGTGTGTGTGTGTGTGTGTGTGTGTGTGTGTGTGTGTGTGTGTGATACAGCACTATTTGTCCTTTGTGTGCCTGTTGAGTAACATTAAATACTCAGTTATAGTTATTGTGTGTGTGTGTGTGTGTGTGTGTGTGTGTGTGATACAGCACTATTTGTCCTTTGTGTGCCTGTTGAGTAACATTAAATACTCAGTTATAGTTATCATGTGTGTGTGTGTACATGTACTGTATATACCAGAGGAATGTAGTTTTTATAAATGTGTGTGTGTGTGAGAGGAGTATAATACTGTATGAGGCTTTGTAAGTCTAATAAGTTATGTATCTGTGTGTGTGTGTGTGTGTGTGTGTGTGAGAGAGGAGTTTACTACTGTATGAGGCTTTGTAAGTCTAATAAGTTATGTATGGATGCACCTGAGGAATGTGTCTCATTTCAGCGTCTGATCCTCTCGGTAGCTGTGTGTTTTGGGGCGTCCATAGCTGTGTGTTTTGGGGCGTCCTGAAGACTGCGGTCCTGCTGGTGGCTCTGCTGGTGTTCACACTCATCTGCTGTGTGAGGAAGAACGTCTGACCATCATTACACCATCACACCATTACGTCATCACACCACCAACACACCATCATGCCATTTGTACCACATTTGTATTTATATCTCAATCAGTCAGTGTTATTGGACTTCATGGGTTACCTCTGTAGAATGACTCACTCTGGAGAATGACTCACTTGTGCCTTTTATGTCATTTAGTATTTTATTAGGAATGCTTGTTACACCCCCATATTTTAATTTGCTGTAATTGATTGAGTGATTTAAACTGTGTCTTTGATCACCTGTTCATTGTTCTGAGTTCTGAGTTAACATTGCAAGCTCATAAAATATCTTTGTTTGTGTATGCATGTGGGAAAGTGTGTGTGTTGAGCTGACTTGCTCTCTATGACATAATGTGTGCGTTGTCACGGTTACTCTGCCGGGCTCTGCCCTCTCGTTTCAAACTCGTTACAAACAAAATCATAAACAGACTCTAACAAAAATGTCTTCACTAAAACAGTCCACTCATATCCCAAACACATTTCAGTATGGCTAAATCCTAGCTCTGAGGTGTTTACTTCACTAAAACAGTCCACTCATATCCCAAACACATTTCAGCATGGCTAAATCCACACACATCCCAAACACATTTCAGCATGGCTAAATCCTAGTCCACTCATATCCCAAACACATTTCAGCATGGCTAAATCCTAGTCCACTCATATCCCAAACAGATTTCAGCATGGCTAAATCCACACATATCCCAAACACATTTCAGCATGGCTAAATCCACTCATATCCCAAACACATTTCAGCATGGCTAAATCCACTCATATCCCAAACACATTTCAGCATGGCTAAATCCACACATATCCCAAACACATTTCAGCATGGCTAAATCCTGGCCTGGGTGTTCCCATGCTGCCTTGCGCGCGATTTGGTTCAAATTTTCGCCTGAGATAGGGAACCAATCACAGAACAGGGGGGAAAGCAAGACGATGATGAGCTATGCACAGATGCATTTGATAGACATCCGTGGCACCCAATAAACGGATCTGGGCATTTTTTTCAAATACGAGAAAATTAACGTTTGGTTCCCAGACCACGTCTCATTGAGAAGTGGTGGCGCTAGCCAGGCTAGCTAAATCCACTCATATCCCAAACACATTTCAGTATGGCTAAATCCTAGCTCTGAGTCCACTCATATCCCAAACACATTTCAGCATGGCTAAATCCTAGTCCACTCATATCCCAAACACATTTCAGCATGGCTAAATCCTGAGCTCTGAGGTGTTTTTGTGCATGTACCCACCTGTAACACAGGAGAGAAACGAGACAGCGTGTCAGGTTCAAGCTCTCTGCAGTAATGAGAACAATAGACCTCTGAAGTTCGCCTACAAAAAAGAACCAAAACGGCCATCTTTGCCCATATAAGGAGATCCGGTTGTTAATTGAAGCTAACTACCTATGGCAAGTTGCATTGCAAGTTAGCTCTGGGGTAGCAACAATCTAAGTGTGCCGCCTTCACGTACCGGAGATCACAGTGTCCACTCGAAGGCAGAGGACAAAAGTGTGTTCAGGAAAACGTCTGCATTTCAGACTTTTTCATCCCCGCGAGAGTTTAAAAGATGCGATAATTCAAAATCCCCATGTTATTTTCCCAATAGGAAAAATCGCCAGATACCGGATGTCAAAGATGGCTGCTTTTTTGTAGGCGAACTTCAGAGGTCTATTCCCACTTCACGCAGCTAAGCCCCATCACCCGACCCTGCCCCCTGCTGGCCCGGAGCAAACACCACACAATTCACTTTGCAGAAATTACATTGAAAAGAAAACCCTTGTTGTCACATGGAGACAGCGTGTGTGTGTGTGTGTAATGTGTGAGTGCACTTGTGTTGTCACATGGAGACAGCGTGTGTGTGTGTGTAATGTGTGAGTGCACTTGTGTTGTCACATGGAGACAGGGTGTGTGTGTGTTTGAGTGCACTTGTGTTGTCACATGGAGACAGGGTGTGTGTGTGTGTGTGTGTGTGTGTGTGTGTGAGTGTGCTAGTGTTGTCACATGGAGACAGGGTGTGTGAACTAAAAAGCACCTTCTCTTTCAGGTAAGAAATGCTGTCTTGTTTAGGATAGAGCACTGTGTGTATGTATGTGTGTGTCTGTGGTTGTGTGTTTGTCTGCCTGTCTGTGTGTGTGTGTGTGTGTGTGTCTGTCTGTTTTTGTGTCTCTGTGTGTATGTGTTTGTATGTGTGTACTCTGAGTGTGTTAATTGCTCGGTGCATGTGTGTGTTTACACTGAGTGTGTGTCAATTATTTTGTGTGTGTGTGTGTGTGTGTTTACGCTGGGTGTGTGTTAATTGCTTGATGTTTGTGTGTGTGTGTGAGTGTGTGTGTGTATACTTTGAGTATTTGCTTTGTACATGTGTTTATTAGTGTTAATGTTCAGATCTGTCACTGCAGATCTGTCTGAGTAGATCTGTCACTGATCATTTCACACAGTAGGTGGTGACAGAGAGCTAAACACCAGAGAACAGTTAATCTGAAGACTAAACATTTCACTCCTTAACAGTTAATCTGAAGGCTAACCATTTCACTTCTAAACAGTTAATCTGAAGACTAAAAATTTCACTCCTAAACAGTTAATCTGAAGGCTAAACATTTCACTCCTAAACAGTTACCGTAATCTGAAAGCTAAACATTTGACTCCTAAACAGTTAATCTGAAGGCTAAACATTTCACTCCTTAACAGTTAATCTGAAGGCTAAACATTTCACTCCTAAACAGTTACCGTAATCTGAAAGCTAAACATTTGACTCCTAAACAGTTAATCTGAAGACTAAACATTTTACTCCTTAACAGTTATTCTGAAGGCTAAATATTTCACTCCTTAACAGTTAATCTGAAGAATAAACATTTCCCTCCTTAACAGTTATTCTGAAGAATAAACATTTCACTCCTTAACAGTTAATCTGAAGAATAAACATTTCACTCCTTTTTAAAAGTGACATGGGCATTCCATCTCACTGAACCCCTACGGGAGGAAGCTCAGTAGTATTCACCCCTATGGCTCAGTAGTATTAACCCCTATGGTTCAGTAGTATTAACCCCTATGGCTCAGTAGTATTAACCCCTTAACCCCTATGGTTCAGTAGTATTAACCCCTATGGCTCAGTAGTATTAACCCCTATGGGGGGAAGCTCAGTAGTATTAACCCCTATGGCTCAGTAGTATTATGGGGGGAAGCTCAGTAGTATTAACCCCTATGGTTCAGTAGTATTAACCCCTATGGCTCAGTAGTATTAACCCCTATGGCTCAGTAGTATTATGGGGGGAAGCTCAGTAGTATTAGCTCCTGTGGGAGTGTAACAGATGGCAGCTAGCTTAGCTGTGCTTGTGGAACGTTGGTAAACCTCACTCCCCGACGCCTCAAGAGTGCTGCTGGCATGAGAGCCTGTAGCCTGGGCTTTTAGCTCAACTGTCAGCACGCTCGACTCCCGATCTGAGGTGCTGCTGTTCGCGGGTTCGAGTCTGAGAGAGAGAGAAATCTGTGTGAAATCTACTTCCAAATATTTGAAGTAAAATATCCTGATTTTATGACTCTACCAATCCAAAGCAAATTACCTTTTATTTTGGGTGAAGACAAATCCAGCTGTATCATAGCTGCCCAGTACATCCTTGCCTGTCACCAACTGAGGGACAGTGAGTGACTTACATTAAACCTACATTTTTACATATCCTCACACAGAAACACACACGCACGCACACACACACACACTGATATATCACTATCCTCTGTTTGAAGATGACTATTTAAGATAAGAGTCCTTTTCTTTGCAAACACCGCGCTCTCCCGTTTCTTCTCTTGTTTATTTGCTTGTGGGTGCGTGATCCAGGGAACTCACAGAAAATCACACAATGGTCGCACTCCAGAAATCTTTTTTTCTTGCTTTTATTCCATTTAGCAACAGGGGTCAACAAACAACACACTGACGAAGGCCATCCTTGTGTGTTGTTCGTTGACCCCTGTTGCTAAATGGAATAAAAGCAAGAAAAAAAGATTTTTGGAGTGCGACCATTCTGTGATTTTCTGAAAATTGCTATTTCCCAATAACGATAGTTCATACTATAGGCTGCCTATATGAATGTACGGATCCGGTCCGCGAATGAATTATCTACGGCCCCCGGGATGATATTTGATTAGTATTAGAACCGGCCCGCAGGCCACAGCCGCCGGCTGCTGTTTTACACGCACCAATACTCCATTTCCCACAATGCAACGGTAGCCCGCAAACTCACTGCGGCACCGCAAGTTGGCCTCGGCTTCATTATTCATCAGTATTCAGTCAGGGCAGATGTCAGCTTTCAGCTACCCCCCTCCCCAGTGTTGTGCCTGAACACGTTCATTGAACGAAAGTTCATGAACTCGTTCATATTTTAAGCGAACGTGAACTGAACGTACTGTATCACTGCCTGATGAACGATACTGTGAACTCGTTCATTCTGGTGTCTGTGAACGGCACACTCTTTCAGTTTAACTTCGTTGAATAGGGTGCCCGATTTCTACAGCCTTTTACGCGAAAACCTGGCTAACACACACCGTAAAAAGGCCTTAATATGGCAGCATGCAGGTCACCATTTGTCAAACTATGGGCCGCGATCGCAACGTGGACAATGGTCTGCAGAGTGAAATTATTCCCGGGCCATCGTCTGATAATTTGCTGCACAATTGATCAAGGAGCTGTGGACAGAAAAAGAAAAAAACATTTCTGCAATTAGTAGGAAATACTTGTTAATTTGGTAAGTCGTGGTATGAGTGTTTATTCAATGCATGCGTGTGCACGTTGGTAGCAAAGCTAAGCTTCAATCTATTGGAAGGCTATTTAATTATGAAACGACATTTAATAGAATGACGTGGATTTATGCAACTTCCATAAAAAACAGAGCACAGACTATATAAAACACTGTTTAGCATTAAGTATTAAAGTCAGCCAAAAGCTATTAATTAGTCTTAGTTAAGGATAGTTAAAGATCTCCAGATCAGTGATTTACGCATGATCTGATCCGCCATTTACCATTCACAAAAGCTGGTATTGGGTTTCCTGAATCCTTACATTCAGGCATTCAAATGAAATGTAATTAAATAGCATATAAATATTCTATCAGTGTATGATACTTGCATGAGGGAAGCATCCCAAAACAACGGCACCCATATAACTGCTGTTGTTTTGAGAAGTATTTCTCATGCAAGCGTCATGCAACAATGCAAAAACAATGAAACTATTGTAGGCCTAATTATATTTTACATTAGTAAAGCAGTACTCTGATGTGCATGTTTTCACAAACTTTTGTGAACAATTTTAGCACTTTAAACATTGACTGTTTTGAAGTGCATGTATAGCAATATAGTATAAAAATAATAATAATTGTGATATCATTATGATAAATTGATGGGGGGTGGGAGGAGGGGGTGGGTTCATGTAGGTGGGCCCTATGACCCCAAAGTATGCCTTGACTGGGCCTCAGGTCAAAGAAGTTTGAGAAAGGTGTAGACGACAAAGCAGCAAGGAGGCATCATATGATCATTTAAACAAGTTTTATGACAAGGTCGGTGAGGATGGGAAAAATCGTACATTTCTGTGCAAACTTTGCCCGCACTTCAGTCACAGTCATTATTCATTTAATCATTAAATAAAATACAGTACACGTCTTGGTTCAATAGGTTAGCCTACGTGCAGTAATTTTAATATGTTTTAATAAACATTGAACCAGTCCGGCCCTCAGCTTGTAGCAAAGTTTTTTTGGCCCTCTAATGTATTTGACTTTGACATCCCTGCTGTAGAGGAAGAGCAGCTTCACAGAAGAGAACTTCTGACGGCAAATTTGAGGAAAAGTTGGTAAACCACCTTTCTTACATAATTTGAGGGTGCTGATTCTGAATATTTTGTTTACCAAGCTCAATTCTGAGTTCTAAGCCGCATAATCAGCATTTTAACATAAAATAGTGATAATTTTTGCTTATTTTTCCCTAAATTGGGTTGATTTCAAAAGTAATCACTAAAACCAAATAAAAGTGTTCTCTAAATACATGTTTGAGCATTAAAGGGGTGGTTCAGGATTTTGGACATAGGACCTCATTTCCAAGTAAGCAAGTGTGATATTTATCAGTGGATACCGTTTTCAACACGTTTCATCCAGTCCATCTAATTGCAGGGTTCGCAGGTGCTAGGCTAGCGCAAGTCATCAGTATGTGTTAGCCTGCCACTAAAAACAGTCTTACCCACTCCGAAGTACACCCTAAAGACATAACTAGATCTTGAGCATCTATTACCAGTGTTGAATGACCAGTTTTTTTGACCAGTGATCACTACTGGACATTCCACATTGCTAGACAGCACTTAAGTGAGGATAGACTTCACAAATAACCATCGCTATCTGCAATAGCTACAGTACAGGGACATTAATCAGTTCACAGCTGAGGATTTGTCCTAGGTCCACTTCCCTTTCAGCATCATATGCAGTATAAGTATAAGTATATATACTCTTTTGATCCCGTGAGGGAAATTTGGTCTCTGCATTTATCCCAATCCGTGAATTAGTGAAAAACACCCAGCACACAGTGAACACACAGTGAGGTGAAGCACACACTAATCCCAGCGCAGTGAGCTGCCTGCATCAACAGCAGCGCTCAGGGAGCAGTGAAGGGTTAGGTGCCTACAGGTCCGAAGTGCTAACCAGTAGGCCACGGCTGCCCTCGTAATGATGCACTGGAGAATGTTTCTTTTTGTTCTCTTTTGTTCTTCCATAGCACTCTTCAGCACTCATCAAACATGCACACTCTTCCATTTTTCTGCATGGCTGCAGTCCCGGCGTTATGGGCGGGCTTTAGGGGGCCAGGCCCGCCCCCAGAGTCAGTTGTGCCCGCCCTGGACGGACGAGCCTTTTTTTTTTTTTTTTTTGAACTGACGACTGACGAGCCTGTCACCAATCCCACTTCACACTAACCACTTTTTGTTTTATCTTTCATTATTTATCCTTAGGCTACCCTAATACAAAATATATCGTACATAAATCATGAATAAAAAGGGTGTTTTTCTTAACTGTATTAAAATAATTGTCAATGGATTTGATTGGTCTGTCAAAACTGATCCGGTTAGAACGGAAATTGTGCTATGTGTCAGATAGCGGGAATTTGGTTGAGCTTAATGGAAGCTTAATGTAAACAAAGATCTGGAAACAATACGGTTATGGATATAAGGCGTTTTCTTAACTTGCAACGACCACCAAGGTTGGTGGAAGAAATTAGAGACAAAGACGGCGAAAGCACAGGCTGCGTTAGTTCTAAAGAACAAGAGGTAGGCCCAGTCACTCCCGAAGCTACCATTACCCACCACATCAGTGCTGCTAGTGCTAGCCAACACTGTAACCCAAAGCAAGGGTCTTCATCACATGCGGCCCAACCAGAGGATCTCGGCATTGAGAAACCTAACCAGGTTATCCTAAAACCTTTTCCTGCACGCCTGTTCTCAGGCAAAAAAAGAACTTTCAATAGCGCCTGGTATGGTAGCAGAAGCTGGCTGGAATACTCCATCCAGGCAGACGCTGCATTCTGCTACCCATGCAGAAAGTTCCGAGCACCCTCCTCTACTACAGACTCGACATTTACGCTAAGTGGATTTTATGATTGGAAGCATGCAGTCGAAACTGGGAAAGGACTCAACAAACATGCATCATCAAAAGAACACCAGCTCTGTGAAGCTATGTGGAGACATATGGAGAGACGTGTTCAGACAGATACAGAAATATCAACGTTGGTAAATACAGAACAGTTGCAACGTAATAGATACTACCTGCCTGCTATCATTGATGCAATTGAGTTCCTTGCCGTAAACCACCTACCTTTTAGAGGGGACAGTGATGGTTTTGATAGTATGTCTGGTGATGGCTGTGGTCTATTCTTGTCCTTGTTTGAATACACATTAAGGAAAGATCCTCCTGCCTTGGCCAGAATAGCACAATCCATTCCACACAACACTAGATACACTAGCCATGACATTCAGAATAACATAATAGACATTATGAGTACTATGGTCACAGAGCAGATTGTGAAAGAGGTTGGCGAGTCGTTTTACACTATAAAAGTGGATGGAACTCGAGACCCTACAGGAACAGAGAATATTTCCATAATTGTACGTTTTGTCAATGAACTGTACGAGCCAACTGAGCGTCTTCTTACAATTTCCACGACTGACAAGGGGGATGCAGCTACACTGACTGACACGATTATCGGCGAATTAACAAAAGCAGGATTGAGTCCAGGAAAAATCATCAGTCAGGTGTATGACGGCGCCTCCCTGATGTCGGGCAAACACGGAGGCAACAGAAACTGCACAGAGATATACCATATGTCCATTGTTTCAATCATCAGCTTCATTTGGTGATCATTCATGCTTTGGCAACTGAGCAAGCCTTTTTGGATTTTTTCTCAATGTGCAACATGCTCTACAAATTCTGCAGAAAACCTACAGTCTCCCTTCTCTATAAGGGACAGACTCTGAAGCGACTCTTAGATCAACGCTGGACTGGTCATCTTGGCACGGTCTCCGTTATTTTAAGATCATTTGATGACCTTGTCACCCTTTTGCGCGAAGTCAACCGCACCACAGCCTATCCCAAAGACGTGAGAGTTGAAGCAATAGGTTTACTGGAGGCCATGTCTGAACCAAGTTTCAGATTTATCGCTGAGATGGCGCACAAAATCTTGTCATATCTCGCCCCCCCTAACATGATGCTACAGTCAGAGGACATGGACCTGTTTACAGGTGTGCAACTTGTAAATTCAGCATGTACATGCATTGAAAATTTGCGCTCAGAGACAGAATTCATGGCACTTTTCCAGTGCTGCAAGGATGCAACAGAGGAGCCCGCACCAAAAAGACAGCGCACACTAAACACATCCCTTGCTATGTATGTAGTTGAAGAAAGAATTATACACGAAGATCCCAACAACGAAACTGAGCTGCGCAGATTGTATTTCAGTTGTATTGATGCAGTTTGTGGGGAAATGAAGGAGCGTTTCGGGGAACGCAACTGCATGCGCTCAAATCTCTCGACCCGGAGGATTCTACTTTTTTGGATGGGTCCAAAGTGAAACCTTTACTGGACCTTTCTAATACTGTCATTGTGGAGTCAGAAAATGCAGTGGCTCGTCGGTTCTTAAATGAGCAAATGAAGGTCTCGCCCCCACCTGACGGGGGTAAATGGACAATGAAAAAAGTTCTAAAACAATTTCACAAACCTCTCGAAGCAATGCCGAGCGTGATGACAGCGCTGAAACACGCTTTGACTTTTGGTGCAAGCACTACACTCTGTGAGAACTCTTTTTCCACACTAAAGAACATTCTTACAGATCATCGTCTCAGCATGCTTCATCGACGAAAGGCCAATTTAATTAAGTTGGCATTTGAAAAGGACTTAACAAAGAAATTCAGAGAGGAGTGGAAGGACAGCCTTTTGAGAAGATTTCACTCTGCAGCAAATCGTCGCCTGTCGCTCTACTAATGGTGAGCTTGTAATAGCCTATTACGCTATTAGAACCGAGGTTGAGAGACAGTAAAACACCCTCAAAACACCCAACATGTAATAACAATGTAACGTTCATACTCGTTATTAAGATGCTTAATAATTAAGGCCTACATTATTCTCTCTCTTTATTTTGAATCGCAATGTTGTCCATGATAGGCTATCTCTTTCGCTGCTGTATAGGCCTATGCTCTGCGCAATAGTTGTCCATGCTTTATCTGTTTCAATACGAAATGTGTTTTGTTAGACTGTTAGACGTGTAGGCTATGAATTCAAAGTTCATTTGGGATGTAATTGAGCTTAATGTTATAGGCTACCATAGGCCTACGATGATTTATGCTGTTTTTAAGATGATGCGTTTCAAGAGGCGCTCCTCTTTTTATTTTCTGTAAACCGTTCTGCGCAATGGTAGGCTAGTTGTCCATGACTTACCTGTTTCAATACCAAATAAAATCTGTTATACGTGAAGACTGCATGAAATCATTAAATGTTCATTTGGAAGATAATTAAGAAAATGTTACATGATTAGATTTATTTATTTTGTGCCCCCCCCCCCCCCAAAACAATGCCATGCCTGTCCGTGAATTTGTGTCTGGCGCCGGGTCTGCATGGCTGGAATTTGAATGATAGGAAAGAGCACCAGTGAGATGTTTAGGCAAGCACAGTCGCCTTTACAGTAAAAAAAAAAATACAGTGTAAATACAGTGTAAATCCTCTGTAAAGACTGACTGATCCTCTGTAAAGACTGACTGATACAGTGTAAATCCTCTGTAAAGACCCTCCAGCGCATTGTTAACACAGCTAAGAGGATCATTGGAGCACCACTCCCCTCCCTACAGGACATTTACAGCACCCGCCTCACCCGCAAAGCACTAATGATTGTCAAGGACACAACCCACCCTGCACACGAACTGTTCAGCCTCCTGCCCTCTGGAAAGAGGTACAGGAGCCTCCGATCCCGCACCACCAGACTTGCAAGTAGCTTCATCCACCAAGCAATCAGGATGCTGAACACTCTACCCACTCTCCCATCACTGACAGCCCCCCTACCCACCAGCCAGCCAAGAACCTAGGACCCTAGGATCCTGTCTACCCCCCCCCCCCAACACCGCCCTGTGGAACTGCACTGTGACTGCGCAGCCTAACGTGTTGCTGCTTCATATCAAGCCTGATATACTTGAAATGACTGCATATCAATGTAAATATACAGTACACACAAGCACAAGTTTAAACTTCATGCAAATGTTATTTATCACTCTGCCACAATGCTGCTACTACTACTCTGTCAGAAGGTTACGCTAGGACTATGTAAATATACAACACAACTACCTCTATTTTTTTGATATATGTTCTATATTTCAGTCTCACACTTTAATGTCTGTATGTGGTATGTCTGTATATTTTTATTTTTTATTGTCTATGGCTATGTCTATGTCTAAAGTATGTCTATGTCTGTATTTAAAGTATGTCTATGTCTGCATGGGAAAGTAAGAAACTGTTAAGACTATAGAAATATACAACACAACTACCTCTATTTTTTTTTTTAATATATGTCCTATATTTCTATTTTGATACATACATGTTCTATATTTCAGTCTTGCACTTTAATTTAATGTTTATTGTCTATGGCTATGTCCATAGTATGTCTATGTCTGTATTTAAAGCATGTCTATGTCTGCATGGGAAAGTAAGAAACGAAATTTCAATTCTTTGTATGACCAGTGCATGTAAAGAAATTGACCTTAAAGCCGACTTGACTTGACTTGCCCTAAAGACTGTTCATAATAGTTAGTGACAAAGGACTTTCTACTGAAAAATGAACAGTCACCTACTATTCTATCAATTTATTATCAAGGAATCTATTTTGTTTCTAAACATCATACTGAATTTTAGCTATTATTTCAATGTATATTTTAATTTTAGCTTATTTTCATTTGCTGCTTGAGGATCATTGGGGTAATTCCTGTCCTGTCCTACAAGATATCTGATACAAAAAGAGTATATTAATGCCTTATTTTTTGCAATTCCTATGATATCTGACGGCAAAACCAAAACGTATGTGAATTATGCTAATTAGCCAGCTTAAAACTGAGCTTGGTAAACAAAATATTTGAATTCAGCACCCTCAAATTGTGTGAAATAGCCCCTTTACCGACTTTTCCTCAAATTTGCCAACAGGACTTTTTCTGAACGTTTGTTAGCTATCTGCTCTCTTTCTATTATACCTGTATGTTCAATGTATGTAATATTTGCTTTGGCAATACAAATGTCAATAAAGCACTTTTGAGTTGAATTGAGAGAGAGAGACAGTGAGTGTGTGTGTGTGTGTGGTGTGTTTAAGCTACAGCCTGGGTTTGAGTCAGAGTGCCCCAAAAGTGTCAATCATCCTCTCAAGTCTCCACCTCCTAAAGACACACACACACATACACAGTGGCCACCTGCACACACACATGTACATACACATAGACACACACACACACAGCGTCCGTCTGCATACACACATACACACACACACACACAGTGTCCGCACACACACACACACACACACACACACACACACAGTGTCCGTCTGCATACACACACACACACACACACACACACACACACACACACACACAGTGTCCGTCTGCATACACACACACACACACACACACACACACACAGTGTCCGTCTGCATACACACACACACACACACACAGCGTCCACCTGCATACACACACACACACACACACAGGGCCAGATGTACTAACGCTTTTGCGCCCATTTCAGGCGTATTTGTTTCGCAATGTGCGTGTAAAATCATTGCGAGGTATGTACAAACAGGCCGCAATGATGTAAAAGCGCAAACTGCCTGTCGCGGGAGCTGAAAGTGGCAGATTGCGTTTGTCATGTCATGCATATGCATTCATGGGAGGATCCAGGGGAAAGTGGGAGTTTAGTGTAAAAAGATGGGAGGGGAAGAGTAAAGAGCGCCTAATTATGTATTCCGCGGTATGTACAAAGACTGCTCCTGAAAGCGCACGTCTATTCTGCGCCTAAATACTTCCGCCTTGTATAAGCAGGTGTTAATCCACATTGCAGTTCAATGCGTCAATAAGAGAACCTTTCAAAGACAACAGAATCGCTATTTAGAGCACCAGTTTTTGTGGTGAAAGTATTTGTACTACCAAAAGCAACCTCAACTTTCGTTGGCCTTTCGAATGTCTTACTTTCACTTTCACGTCATTCACTTAAACTTTCCTACTTGCTAGATTTGACCAATCTCCCATAGCCTACGTGCACAAGTAGTTTGAGTAGAACTACTGATCTTCATTATCTCCCTGCTTGTGACATCTGATCATGTATGGTATTATTTCATGATCGCTAAACGTTTGATTCTTTTTAATGTTGTCATCAGTTAACTTCATTCAACTGCGCTTGTATGTAGGCTCTGCCATTCAGGACGTTCGTAAATTGCGTTTATGGGCGGAGAAAGGCAGAGAAAGGTGATTGGAGGATTGAACGATTGATAAATACGACAGAAACTTGGGTCTGACAGCGTTCGCAATCTGCGGTGTGTCCATGGTGCTGATAACGCTACGTTCGCAAATGTACGTATATCTGGCTCACAGTGTCCGTATGCATACACACACACACATTCTGCAAAAAGGACAACTCCAGCTTGTGGTCGGAACCACTTCACAAATAGGCAGGAAAGAAAGAGTTGATTCACCACATCCTGTCTCTTGGGTGTGTGTACGTGTGCACAAACACACACATACACACACGCACTCACACACACACACACACACACGCACTCACACACACACACACACACACACACACACAGACACACAACTGACTAACTCAAGTATGTCATTGATAGACAGATAACTGAAAATTATGTGACGTAATGGCTGTTGTAGTGTGTGTGTAGCTGCTGTGTGTGTGTAGCTGCTCAAGGTTGTGTGTTTGGCGTATGTGTGTGTAGCTGCTCAAGGTTGTGAGTGTGTGTGTGTGTGTGTTTGTGTGAGGGTGTTGAAGTGTTTGACGTAATGGCTACTGTTGTAGTTTGTGTATGTGTGTGTGTGTGTGTTTGTGTGAGGGTGTTGAAGTGTATGACATAATGGCTACTGTTCTAGTGTGTGTGTGTGTGAGGGGTTTGTTATCACTGTTGCAGTCTGTGTAAGTGTAAAAATAGAAAGGAAATGTGTGCGGGAGGTGACAGGTACTGTACGTGATTCACAGGAAACACAAAGTGTCTCAGAGAAATCCATCATGTCAAACCGCTGTCCTAAAGGTCACCTTTCTACATGGCGCA